>NW_027421205.1:0-14467 GCF_009905375.1 Apium graveolens | reverse complement strand
CCAAGTCACATAAGCATCTGTCAAAAGACACTTTTCCAATAGTACACGGAATAGTGAAACTTCCTGGATCCTTAAGCTTCGGAGGCAACTTCTGTTGCAGCACAGTTCTGCATTCCTTCATCAGAGCAACAATCTCTAAATCATCTAGCTTCACTTTCTGAGAGACAATACCTTTATAAACTTTGCATAACTAGGCATTTACTCAAGAGCCTCCGCGAAAGGTATGTTGATATGAAGTTTCTTCAACACCTCCAGAAACTTCTTAAATTGCTTGTCCAGCTTTTTCTTCTGCAGCCGCTTAGGAAAAGGCGGTGGAGGATAGATCTGTTTCTCCCCTGTATTACCCTCAGGAGGAGTGTGCTCAACAGTAGTCTTCATTGGTTCCACTTCTACTTGCTGCTCTACTTCTTTCTCAACCCTAGCTTCTTCAGTCGACACTTGAGTTTGTTCGGGATTCGCAACCTTTCCAGACCTCAAAGTGATTGAACTTCAGTGTCACTAGGTAGTGTACCAGGTTGACGATTTAGCAAGGCATTGGTAATTTGTCCAATTTAATTTTCCAAGGTCTTATAAAAACAGCTTGACTCTTGCACATAAGTTTCAACTCCTTTAATTCAGATTTTTCATTAGCTTGTTGCTGTTGGAGTTGCTGCCTTGGTGCATATTGCGATAGCTGAAAACCAGGGGGGTTGTACTGCTTAGCTGGATACTATTGATACGGCTGTTGAACCGCATTCTGAGCATTGCTCCAGCTGAAAATAGGATGATTGCGGTTGTTGGGATGATAAGTGGCTGGCACGGGTTGCTGCGAACGCTGAAAGTTGCTCACGAACTGAGCTGATTCACTAGAAATTGCGCACTGATCAGTCTCATGGGCACCAGCACAAAGCTCGCACACACTAGTGATTTGATTAACTCCATAATTAGCCAAAGTGTCCATCTTCATCGTCAAAGCTTAAGTTGGGCAGCTATAGCAGTTGTTGCATCCAACTCCAGAATTTCAGCTACTTCTCCCGGAGTAGTCTTTGAGAAGGATTCTAGTATTTATTAGCAGCCATCAGTTCAATCAATTCATAAGCTTCATCGTAGCTCTTGGCCCACAAGGTTCCTCCTGATGCTACATCGAGCATATGTCTAGAAGTAGCACCCAATCCATTGTAAAAGATGTTTATAATCATCCAATCAGGCATGCCATGGTGTGGGCACTTCATTAGAATCTCCTTATATCCCAAGCCTCACACAGAGATTCTTCATTTTGCTGTGCAAACTGAGTAAGAGCATTCCTAATTGCAGCAGTCTTCGCCATAGGGAAGAATTTAGTGAGAAACTTTTGAGCAAGATATTCCCAAGTGGTGATAGACCCTATTGGTAGAGAATGTAACCAGCACTTAGCTTTATCCTTCAGAGAGAATGGGAAGAGTCGTAGCTTGATAGCATCTTCAGTCATATCATTGAACTTGAAAGTATCGCAGATCTCGATGAAATCTGATGTGCATGTTGGGGACTTCAGTAGGAGAACCCCCAAACTGAACTGATTTCTATCATCTGAATCGTTCTTGACTTGATCTAAAAGTGTTAGCCCTGATGGCTGGCCTGATGATGCTTGACAGAATGTCATTGATCTTAGGCTGAGAACCATCAAAGCCTTAGGATTTTCTGCTTGATCTCCCATCACTACTAAAACTGGTTCCTCGACTTTCTCTTCTTCTTCTACCTTCTTTTCTTCTTCAAAAACTTCCCTTCAAACCACCACAACTTCTTCCTCGGCTTTATCCAGAGTTCTCTTACGAGACCGTGAACGCGTATGCATACACCCTCGCTAGAGTACCTAAATAAAACAAGGAAACAATTAAGTAACAATGTCCGAGTCAATGAACTTTAACGACCACTGATGGAAAACACATAAACTAAAAATTAACATCGAGTCCCCGGCAGCGGCACTAAAAACTTTTTAGTCGATAAACACACGCTAAAATTACACGCAAGTATACGTGTTCGCAGGCAGTATAAGATATAAATCGGATTCGTTCCCACAAGGACTGGTTTAGGTTAACTTTATAATTTATGCTCGTAAGCAACAATGTATGGTTATTATTCAATGCTAGCAATTATAACTAAGGGAATAAGAATGATTGAATTAATATATATGACAAACATGGGATTCTAACTTTATTAAGTACTTCATTCAATAGCCTTTTCGTTCTTAACCTTAGCATGCAATGGTGATGACACTAATCAGATAACACAAAACTGATAAACACCAACTTTCATTCCACGAATACCATATTACCAGACATCCACAAAAGAGATAGAAGCTGAATAGACACCAATTATATTGAGACCCTATATGTCTATAGAATTTGACAACATAACGGTTTAAGCACAAGTTATCTATCTTGATTACATAGTAAGTAAGATGGTTAAAATTACCCATGAATTATGCATAACAAATACTTGAACCTATGCTAGCGTGGCAAGTTCTAAACCCTTAAATTTACTTTCGCTTCATTAAGGATTAACACACTATCTTATAAGTTCGCGATGCTCATAAGACAAATACGCACAACTAATACTAGGTTATCATACAATTACCACACATTAAGGCATTGAAACAAATCAACTGAAGAAATCCATAAATATATCCGCTAGAACCCCACGATAACGATTAGCCCATAATCGGACTCATCATCAACGTGGGTTCTGATGAAAGCATGGTATAATAAACGTAGTCTTTATAATGAATAATAAAACAAGGTTAACACAGGAGTGTAGGTTAACAAAACAAGAAACGAGCATCCAAGATTATAACTCAAAACAAAGATTCACAAGAATAAACTAGATCATCTTCGCCTTTGTTGAATTGTGCTATAGGTCTCTTGCCGTCTTCTCCTTAAGCTCTGTTATGTCTCTAACTTGGTATCCTCTGAAAACGAGCTTTAAAATTGTTTATATAGCAGCCCCATGCAAAGTAGAAGTCTTTCTCTCAAAAGCCAAGTAGAATCAGGATTCTTCTATCCGACGCGGCGCGGCGGCGCGCTTCACCAGCTCGGGCGTGCTGGGTTTCAGATGTTTGGGCGCGGCCGCGCGCTTTAACAATGCGGGCGCGCTGGCTCACTGTTCAAAACTTTGACTTCTTTTTTCCTTCTTGATTTGAGCTGGTCTTCCACTAGGTTTATTCCAACACCTCCCTGACACTAAATTAGCACCAAAATAATGAATTCACCTGATTACCTGGAAAATGCCTGAAAATGCAAAAACATATAAAACACATTAAAATACCAGTAACTTGAGTACAAATACACCAATTTAAAGCTTTATGGATCGTAATAAAGTGTCATAAATGCCACTCAATAAGTGTCATATTACTTATTTTAAATGTGGAAAGAAAGGACATCTTTCAAGGATTGTAGAGGAGCAGCGATGGCAACCAGTGTTCCGAGAGTATTAGCACTACCTCCACCACCACAGAAGAACCAGCCTAGAGCAAGGACTTTTAATATGACAATGAAGGAAGCTGTGCAAAGTTCAAGCATGGTCGTAGGTACGCTTTCTTTGAATTTGGTTAATGTAAAAGTATTGATTGATTATGGAGAAACAAGATCTTTTATTTCAAAGAATTTATTGATAAGATATGTTGTGAAATGCAACGGTTGGGCGAAACTTTAATTATAAAATTAGCGAAAGACGACCAAGTCCCTGTAGATTGGGTATATCCCGAATGCTATCAAAATAGCAGGACATCACTTTTCCATTGACTTGATACCTTTAAAGTTAGGAGAGTTTGATGTTATTCTAGGAATGGATTGGTTGGCTTGTAGTAATGCGCAGATCGATTATGCGAATAAGAAAGTGAAATTGCAAACCGCGGATATTATAATGGTAATATTTAGAGGTGAGAAACAGCGGAAAAGTTCCTGATGATGAGGCAGACTAAACGATTACTACGTCAAGGATGTAAAGCTTATTTGGCTTATATATTGGATACTGAAAAGGAAAGTCCAAGAATCCAAGATATTCCCGTTATGTATGAGTTTCCTGATGTCTTTCCAGATGAACTTCCAGGATTATTGCCAGACCGAGAAATCGAATTTACTATTAATTTGGCACCAGGAACGAAACCAGTTTCGAAAACTCTATATCGAATGACACCAGTTGAAATGAAAGAGCTAGCGACGCAATTACAAGACCTTCTTAACAGAGGAATTATAAGACCCAGTGTATCCCCATGGGGTGCACTGGTACTGTTTGTAAAGAAGAAAGACGACAACATGAGATTATGTATTGATTATCGTGAATTGAATAAGTTGACTATCAAGAATAAGTATCCTTTACAACAGATCGATGATTTGTTTGATCAGTTAAAAGGAGCCGCATGGTTTTCTAAGATATATTTGAGGTCAGGGTACCATCAGTTGAAGATCAAGGCCAAAGATATCCCCAAGACTGCTTTTCGCACCAGATATGAATATTATGAATTCCTCGTAATGGCATTCGGTTTAACTAATGCACCAGCAGCCTTTATGGATTTAATGAACAGAGTATTCAAGAATTACTTGGACAATTTGTGATTCTATTTATTGATGACATCTTGATTTACTCGAAGACTGAAGAAGAACATGTCGAGCATTTAAGAATTGCTTTGGGAAACTTAAGGTAGGAGCAACTTTACGCAAAATTTTGAAATGCGAATTCTAGTTAAGAGAAGTACAATTTTTAGGCCACATAATCAGTATTGAAGGGATTAAGGTTGATCCATCAAAGTTTGAAGCTGTATTAAATTAGGAAAGACCAAAGACACCGACGGAAGTCAGAAGTTTCTTGGGATTAGCTGGCTATTACAAAAGATTTGTTAAGGATTTTATAAAGATAGCTACGTTATTAACCAAGTTGACTCGAATGAATGAAATGTCGTAATGGATGAAAAATGCGAGAAAAGTTTTCAGGAATTGAAGAATCAATTGGTGACCGCACCCGTATTAGTACTACCAGACGAGCAAGGATATTTTGTCATTTACAGCTATGCTTCATACCGAGGACTTGGATGCGTATTGATGCAGCATGGTAAATAATTGTATATTGTTCTCGATAACTAAAACCTCATGAGCAAAAATATCACACGTATGATCTGGAATTAGCCGTAATTGTGTTTGCACTGAAGCTTTGGAGACATTATCTTTTTGGCGAAAAGTGTGAAATTTACATATCACAAAAGTCTAAAGTATATATTTACGTAGAAGGAACTCAATATAAGACAACGGCGATGGCTAGAATTAATTAAAGATTATGACGTGACCATCAGCTATCATCCAGGAAAGTAAACGTCGTAGCAGATGCGCTAAGTCGGAAAGAAAGATTGAATATATTAACTTCTTTAGCGAAATTGATCAAAGAATTTGATAAATTGGAAATTGATGTTCGTATTCTAGAAGATTTCACTGAAATGAATTATGTAATGACATTTCAACCCGAACTGTTGGAAAAGCTCCGAAGATGCCAAGAGGAAGTAATGAGTCAAGAAGAAGACAGTCTAACGGGAGAAGAAATTACAAGTCAGAAAGATGATAAGGGAATTCTACGATTTTCATCAAGAATCTGGGTACCGAATGTACCAAAATTAAAAGAAGAAATCCTACGGGATGCTCATAGTTCAAGATATTCCATTATCTAAGAAGCACAAAAATGTATCGAGATGTGAAGAACAACTTTTGGTGGCCAGACATGAAGAAAGAAATAGCGGAATGGGTGAGTAGATGTTATACTTGCCAGCTAGTCAAAGCAGAACATCAATGTCCAAGCGGATTACTATAACCATTGGATATTCCAGAATGGAAATAGGAACATCTAGTGATGGATTTTGTGGTAGGACTTGCAAGAACCAGAGCAAATCATGATGCAATATGGGTTATTATCGACTGACTAATGAAATCAGCAAATTTTCTTCCAATCAATGAAAGCTTTTCGCTAGACAAGTTGGTGCACTTATATCTCAATGAAATTGTAATGCGACATGGAGTTCCTGTATCTATTGTATCCGATCGAGATCCATGTTTTAATTCAAGATTCTGGAGACAGTTTCAGGAATGCTTAGGCACCAAATTGAATATGAGTACCGCTTATCATCCGCAGATGGATGGGAAAAGTGAAAGAACGATTCAAACAATTGAAGATATGCTATGAGTATGTGCAATTGATTCTGAAGGTAGTTGGGACGAGCATTTACCATTAGTGGAATTTTCCTATAACAACAGCTATCATGCAAGCATTGGAATGCCACCTTATGAAGCTTTATATGGAAGAAAGTGCACATCACCTGTGTATTGGGATGAAGTTGGTGAACAAAATTCTAGGTCCAGAATTGATTCAACAGACCAAGGAAAAACTAGAGCTTATCCAGAAGCGACTAGAGGCAACGCAAAATCGATAACGCAGATATGCAGATCAAACCAGAAAGGATATGGATTACCAATAAGGGGAGCATGTGTTACTAAAAGTATCACCTTGAAAGATTAACCAGATTTGGCAATAAAGGAAAACTAAAGCCACGATACGTTGGTCCATTGAAATCTTGAAGAAAGTTGGAAAAGTTGCGTACGATTTAGCCTTACCGCCTCATATGCAGCATATTCATAATGTGTTCCAAGTTTCAATGTTTAAGAGATATAATCCTGATTGAGGCATGTAATAGAATATGAGCCTATAGAGATCAAAGATGATTTGTCTTATATAGGGTGCCAATAAGAATTCTAGATCGTTAAGAGAGAGTATTGAGAAATAACTCTGTACCTTAAGTACGAGTTTTATGGAGAAACCCTATGGTTGAAGAGTTAAACTGGGAACTTGAGGGTGAAATGTTAGAAAAGTATCCCCAGTTATTTTCTTAGCAAGATTCTGAGGACAGAATCCTATTAAGTGGCAAGGATGTAACGACTGGTAAATTACGGTTATATTATCATAATAAAGATGAATTATGTGTTTTATTATGTCATTAAGTGTATTTAGTCATAAAATCCTAGCTGTTATGTGTTATATGTGTTCTGCGTTATATGTGTTCTGCGTTGTCAGGGTATTTTCTGGGTATTTATCGGATATTTTATTTTCTGTTAAAAGCTTTCATATTAAAAGTTATATGACCGAACTTTGTTTTAATAGCTGATATTTCAAATAAAATAATTGGCCTTATTTTGACAAGTATGGCTTCTACCATATCGCTATTCTGAACATCTAGTTATTTTAGAATTTTCTCGTTTCGCGAAAATGACTTTTTCGGGCCCCTTCGGATGTCAAAAACCTCACAAAATCATATTTTTATTTTTATAAAATTATAGGACTTTCAATTATTCCATTTCTTTGCATTTTTGAATTATTCGCAATTTTTGGGAAATTTTGACATATATATTATATATTTAATATTAAAAATTTAAAAATTAGTACTGAAAAATTATTAATTAGGGCCAGTTAATTTTATTAGATGTATAATTAGGGCCTTAATTTTAATTAGGAGTATTTTTTACTTACTATAAATAGCCTAATTTTTATTAATTAATTATAAAAAAATCAGAAAATTCTGAAAAAAGAATCCCCAAATTTCCAGAAATTAGGGTTCTTGAGTTCTTGGATTCAAGTTGTTTCTGTGATCCATTCACCATGTAAGTAATCAATCGAAGCTCATGATCTCTACTTTCCAATTTTACTCTCGATTTCTGTTTAAATTCATTGATTTTCAATTTTAATTTAGGGTTTTAATTTAGATTTGGGTATTTTAGTTTAAGATTGTTTTGATTTAATTCATTAATGTAGAGTTATAGATCATGAAATTTGTGATTGATTGATACCAGTTTCATTGAATCTGGTTTACGTTTTATGTTCGTCGGAAAATCGCCGCCTTAAGCGATGTTTTCATTTTTCCGGTCACGGTGATGATTATTTGGGAATTTCTTGGACTGGGTTGGTTTATGAAGTAAGGAGTGATTTGCAGCTAGTTTCTTCGAGTTCTGGGTTGACGTTGCCGAAAACGCCGCGAGCGTCGCCGGCGTTCTTCGACTTTGGTCGGAGAAGACGATATCGTTATCGCCTGTGATTTTGGAGTTGGGGTTTGGTTTTCTGGGCTGTTAGGGATTAAAAACCCTATGAAATCGTGGCTGAATAACCCCCTGCAGCCGGAATTGAGGTCGCCGAAAACTGGTATTGTCGCCGGATAATTCAAGTCCGGCCGACGACCCGTATGAGTTCTTCGCAACCCGGATTCAGACCAGGTTTGGAACCCGGTTTTGATCTGGTTTTCCTCAAAAATCATTTTCATAAAACTGTTTTTGGAAATTTTATTTTACTTTTAATTATTTTTATTTTAAAAATCATAAAATTCAGTTTTATTTATTTTATAAATTGATTAATTAATGTAATTAATAATTAATTTATTTTATAAATAAATCTGAAATATTATCTAAAATTCGAAATTAATTATTTCTTTAATTATTTATTATATATTTATTATCTATTAATTATTTTAAAATGATTAATTATTTTAATAATTAATAAATTTATTTTCAATAATTCATTATAAATATTTTAATTCCAAAAATTATGGGAAAATCATTTTTAATTATGGGTTTTCCCAAATAATTATTTAAAAATATATTTGAGGTTCAATTATTTTGAATAATTGATTATTTTGAATAATAAATTGATTTATTCATATTTATTAAATAATAATTAAACCATTTTTCCGATTTAAACGAAACGAAAGCCCTTAGATACAGAAAAATGATTTGTTTTCATTAAAATAGTTTCAAACCTTAATTTCTTTTGGAAACGAGTCGGATTTCGATATTTATTTACTTATAGACCCTATTAATTATAGAGACGAGTCCAACAAATTCCGAAAATTAGGAAACGAGCCAGATCTTGATCCAATTTAAATTCTAAAAATGTTTTTAATCCTAGATTGACTATGTGACTTATGTGCTATGTGAATTATGTGGTTAATCGAGTTCTAATTGCTAGTTATTATTATACAGTCAATTGTAAGCGTACGGGTAGACGATAAGGGCTACGTGAAGTTGGTTTGAGACGTGTTTAAGATACATGTCGACTAAATGAGTATCTTTCTTTGATAGAGACGAAGCCAACGAGACAGACCGAGCCAGTATTATAGAACTGTGATATATTTGTGGTAGATCGCGTGACAGGCAAGTTTTTCCCCTATTCTAAATTGGGAATAGTGAATTGATTATTTCTATTCGAATTCTCAACTCAGTAAACACTGATAATTCCTATTCACATACACTGATACACAATTATTGTTCTTTTGTTTACATTTCACTTCGATTCCTGATTTCTCTTGATACGCGGAATGCTCTATTCATATTACAATAGATTATACCATACTTATATCATGATGTGCATCTTGATGACTAAGATGACATCAAAGCATACCGATAGTTCCGGATGCTTGTTCTTTGGACTAGATGGTTACGATTAGGGCCAGTAATGAACTGGACCCTTGAATGAAATACGGGGCCATAAATGAGCCTGGGTACCTCGTTATAACGTGGATCTATGTGAATAGCATGGATCGTACTGTATCTGACTAAGCATCATATTACAGTACTATAATTTGTGTCCAGTCTAGTTTATTGATAATTGCCGACAGCGGCCTTCATTATGCCTTACAGAGATACATTTTTACAGATACAATCAGATTACCGATTCATTTAACTTTTTTATACTACTGTTGATATATTGTGGACTTACTGAGCAAATTATGGTTAATCCCCTTTTTGTTGTTATTCACTTTGTCTTTTCAGTCAATAAAGAAAATGAAACCTATTCGGACTCGCGTGGTAAATAAGCGTGTCAGGCAGCGGGGCCCTCTAGCACCAAAGGTGCTGATCCAATAAAAGAGGAGAGGTTTGAGCCACCTGAGCAGGTGTAGTGTAGATAGAAGTGGTATGTGTTTGAAATAAAATGAATTTACTTTAAAACTTGTTTAGATAGTGGTTTGTAATAAAGAGATTTCTATGAGATTTTAAATTTGGGCTTGTAATAAAGATAGTGGTGTTTTTATTTTCATACCTCAACCTTAAAAGATCCTGGATAGATGTAAGTGGTTAGATATATGTTTGTATAATTATTACACAAGTTTGTGTTATGTTGGAGATTAGCAAGTAACCCCCAGATCTAGACCCCAGATTTGGAGGGCGTTATACCACGTCATATAGGTTTTTGTTATGGAAATTCTGAGATCATATTAGTATTCCATAATGTAAATGAGTGTATGTAAAGGTCGTCAGAATTCGAATTCGAACACTTTGATTTTTCCTGAAAATCTACCAGATACCGAAGGAATTAAGTATAAGGTAAGATGATTAAAAGGAATTCAATTCAAGGATTATAACAGAGGATCAAAAAAGAATATAAGATATTAAGAAAGGTTAGGAAAACCCAAGTAATAAGATCCCGGATATGATCCATCAAATGATCAACATAATGAGAGTTAAGCGAACCGTAAAATAAATAAGCGACCAAGGATTAAGCTTATACAAGTAACCAAGGTATTAGAAAGAAATTAGCACTAATGAATAGGATTAGAGCAAGATGATATCATCCAACCATAGAAAGTAGACAAGTGTCCTTGTGACGATGTAAGCAAGGTGAGGTCATCACTTTAATAAGTAAAACCAAGATATTTTAGCAATATTAATCTCCACCAAGTAAAGTCATTTCATTTCCCAAGATCAACCAATCAAAAATTTCATCTTCTCCCCCCATTTCCAAGCTCCAAACTCTCGATCTCTTTTCTTAAAAATTGAAGTCCAAGCTCCACTTCTTACTAATTTACAAGGTATTTATCCTAGCTACTCCTTGATTAGTTACATGCTTCCTAAAAAATCATAGCCTCAAATTCCATTCCTAGCTATTTCTAATAATTCATCCAAAAAGATGATGAATACTGTTTTCAAGAAACTAATTTTTGATTTAATGGTAAGATCAAGGTTGTTTAAGAGTAGATCAATGCTCCCATAGGAATTTCTTGGCTCTTGTATTGTTTAGAAGCTCCAAGGAAGGTATAACTCTTCCATCCATAAGTATTAATTTGATTAGTTTGAGTTGTTATGATGATTAGATGATGGATTAAGTGTAGTAGTTGTTTAATAATGTTTAGATCTTTGATTGTTAAGTTGTTTTGTGGATTATGGAGATGTGAATGATACTTGTTAGATTTGAAGTTCTTGATCATATTTTGACTTAGTTGAGTGTATAAGTTGAGATCTTGAGTTATGGTTAGAATGGTAATATTTTGGATCTTGAGTTGTTGATGAATTGTGGTTGATTTGGTGTAGATTAGTATGGTTAAAATTTGGGAATCGTTAACGTACAACCATCGTAATGGCCATTTTTCTAGAGACTGTTTTTGTACATAACTTTTGGACCCGAGCACCCACTTATATGAACTAACCACTGACAATCTTAGATAGCTATGATTTAAGCTTCGTTTTGAAATGTGGATCTCTTTAATCAAATTTACGGTTTATCAGAAATGACCGTTTTAAGTAACGATGTTTCGCGAATGAACCCCTACCCCTCGAGTAACTTTGAAACCATATTTAAGGCCCCTAGAAGACTTATCGAAACACGAAACAATTATGTAAAGTTTCTTAGGCAGTTAGTAAAGTCCTCGAGAAGGATTCATCTTAAAATGTTTAACGGTCAATTTTATAAAAATGGTGGAGCCGAGGGTACGCGAGCGACTAACGTAAACCTTTAAGCTTGAAAGCGAGCGTTAGGGTATGCATGAAAAAGTCTAGTTTCTTAACCGACCGAGGATTAATTCTGACTTATGTTGTTTTACAGGTTACCGGACCCACCCTAAGCTCATTACCACCCCAGGACACTCATGCAAGTTTTTTACCCGTATTACCATTGTTGTGATGATTATATGTATATATACATTATCTTGAGATAAATACATGAGTATTGTTAGGCAAAATCTTGCGATATATATATATGCATGTATGTTTTGGAAAGCATGTTGATACGATATATATTATATATATATACATGCATGTTTTGAAATCGTGATATTTCATTGTCAAATACAATTGCTTTAAAGTAGAGCTTACGAGCTACATAATACTATGCTAGTATTTAGCGATATTTTGCGTATCCCCTTAGAGTAGGGCATACAAGTTGAACATTGTACCTAAACCGGGAGGCGATGTTCCGAGTATATTGTATATAGTTTTTAAAATTATTAATCGAATAATACTTATTCGATAGTTTTAAATTATAAGTGAATATTATTTTATGAGTATTCATTTAAGATATTTATTACGATCAATGATTATTTAATTATTCGAATAGAGATTCTACTTATAAAACTTATTTTATTTATTAAATGGATATTAGTTTTGAATATTTATTCGAGGACTTATGAATCCCTTATTTTAGTAAATAATATTATTTATTTCCTTAAAGAATAATGCTTGATATTCGCCTAATAATTTTGAAAATGATTAATATTATTTAAATCATCCTTACTTTAAAAATTTCAGAGATTATTTTTGAACCTTATCAAAACCATTTTAAAAAGTATAGAGAGGACCCCAAACCCCGTTTTTTAAGCTTAAATCTTCTTTATGAATGGGATTTAATTATTCGCTCAAAAATAGGGGATCCTGCTCAGTGTTGTATTTTTATATTCGCAACGATGTTGCTGAATAGATAAAGAAGTTTTTGATTACTTACCCAACATTCGGAAAGTAAATTGGAACAATTTAATCCATTAACAGGCATCGCCTGGGAAATATCGGTGAGTTTTCCTTTCCAACTAGATACAGCTTCTTGGTTCCTACTAGATATGGCTTCTTGGTGGAGCCGTATCAACAAGTTTTACTTGGGGAAAAGGGAGACGAGCTTTACGTTTCAGAATCATGGAGTTTATCGAACTAGGAGTAGCGTAAGTGGCCGAGTGGCGTCGGCCCAGCCTTATTTTATTGGCCCAGAAGTTCCACTAAGATTGTCCATTCCTTATGAGTTCACGAGCGGTCGATAAATAAATCGACTATTCTCCTCTACATGTAGAAAATTGTGGGTTGTACTACTGTGACTGATCATCATAAGTTGTCTTCCTGGCATGGCAAACTCCCGTAATGAGTTCACCATCTAGTGGATATCTCTGCAACACTACCCAGGGCACTTTAATAGAATGGCTACGGTTGGGTGATTGATGAGTGTTGGCAGGGTCGAGGTTTAAAATGATGTTTTCATCAAATGAAGTATCTCATAACTTCATCTATAAGATAAACTTCGGAAATTGTTGATACTTTGAACAATAGTAGTTTCAAACATTTTGTGGATAAGATATATGATTATGTTGAAGTATCTCGTAACTTCACCTTTTAAAACTTATATCTATTAAATGTTACTTTATGCATAATAAAGACTTTCATTAAGATATCTATTAAGATACATTGCATCGTTAATCATAATATACCTGTTATTTATGAGCTGTATCACCCACTCTTGCTTTGTTCATTCATCACACAACAGAGGTAGATTTCTCTGTAGTTTAGGTGTTCAGCTTTTGGGAATCCATTTATGTATAATTGTGACTTGTGTCAGATAATGGCAAAGAACTGTAAACTTATTAAGTAATCATTTTGGGTTTCTAATAACTTTTAACTTATGTATTCCAAGGATTGTTACTTATTTCAATTTCAACTCTGAGACTAGAATGTGTTGTGGAGTGAGTATTATTGTGGGGTCAAAATATGGAGTTTTTATTTAATTAAAGTAAAGTGTTATGAATGGAAATAAAGACCGTGATAACCCGAATCCCCGACCCGGATTTGGGGGTGTTACAAATATCATCTACAATCACTAGGCAATACCTTTTATTGAAAATTGACAATACATTGACTGGTAAATAAATCCATATGCAATAGTTGTAATGGTTCAACAATTTCTTTTTGAATGATAATTTCGTTTGCTTTCCTTTCTGACAAGCACCACAAAGGCCATCCTTTGAAAATTTAACTTGAGGAAAGCCTCTAACAAGGTCTTTCCTGACCAACTCATTCATTATTTTGAAATTCAAATGGGATAGCTTCTTGTGCCATAGCCAACTTTCATCTTGACTTGCTTTGCTAAAGAGACAAGTAATTGAATCTGCATATGTAAAGTTAAAGTTAGCTAAGTACACGTTTCCTTTTCTTATTCCAGTAAGGACACTTTGTTGTCCTTTTTGCAAGTGACAACACAGGTTTCTGAATTAAAGGTAACTGAGTTGCCTTTATCATATAGTTGGCTGATACTCAAAAGATTGTGTTTGAGTCCATCAACTAGTGCTACTTCATCAATGATGACATTTCCTTTTGAAATTAAGCCATATCCCATAGTATCCTTTGTTGTCATCTCCAAAGGTATTGTTGGGCCAGCTCTTTCCTTAAACTCTGTGAGCAGGGTAGAA
>NW_027421204.1:0-46721 GCF_009905375.1 Apium graveolens | reverse complement strand
GATAAATAGGTTTGCTGGGTTTACCAACATCAATGCACGGAAAAGTACGCAGAAGTTCTAAGTTCCAAATTCAGATGTCTTCTAAAGTATTCATAAACTGTAATCTCCTTAGGCTTCACTTCACCACGGCTACGGTATCTCCAGGTTTTCTTTCAATGTGAAACTTCAACAAAAAGAAACAAGTGAGAATCAATTCACAGACAGGCCTCTTCATTTTGAACATTAGAAAAGGAAGAATTAAAAAATTAAACAACTTACTATAGCTCATTGCAAGGCTTCTCACTCAACCCTTTTATCTTAAATTCTCGGTTGCTATGCGTGGCCTTGACTCTCATGTTTCTCAGCATTTTCTTGGCCTGTTGCATTTGTAAAAGCACAATTTAATAGACAAAAAAGAAGAAGCACAATGCAGGTTTTTCAGGTGTCATTTCATGAATTACCTTAATCCAGTCTATTCTACGAGCATCCTGTATACCCTGATTGGCTCTCAGGAAATCAATTACAGGCCCAGGAGTAAGGATCATGGTCGTTGACACGTCTGAAAAAATGAATGAGTAAGTGGGCATCAAGTGAAATAAGGGAGTCAAGTGAAATAAGTGTTTTAGAGATATAATCTTGAAAACGGGGTTAGGCAGAAAAAATATAGCATCCTTACCTAAATTGAGTGACAATCCTCCCTGAGTAGGACGAAAACTAGAATGGAGACCACGACAAGCAGAAACCCCTCCTCCAACACTAGTAAGCATCCTAGAGTCGTCATGGAAAAATGACTGCCTCACCAAAAGGCAATCCCTGCATATTCCACATTCATAACAGTAAGCAATGCATCATTTCAAAGTGCAAGTTTCTTAATTAGTTCCGGTCGTCTGGATACCTTTTAGCCGCTTGCTGTCTCAAGACAATGTCAAGCACCCTCAGTGCATCTTAAACTTTTTCAGTGTCAGCTCCATTCAAATATAAGCTTATGGCTGAAAATGGTTAGCCTGCCTACCTGTTTATGTATTGAAATATAAGTTTTTACAACACTATAATTTGTCCCAAATAGAGCCTACATCTTTATCAAGTAAGAAATCTCATTTTCAACCATGTGTCATGTAATATAAAGTTAAATAGTGATGGGGCTTCACTTGTACTATCTACATTTATATTTATGCTATATATTTGCATAGTAAAAGTTAAAAAAGAACAAAGAAAGCTTACACAAGTAGATTGATGAAGAGGAGAAAAAGAAGGGACTTGGAGCACTTTCTTCATTGTTTGTGGAACTTGTTGCAAATAGCAAGAAAAATATAATTCCTCTGCATATGTCTCTAAAAAATTTTCACACATAAACATAAAATAAATTTAACTAGTGTAATCAAACAAATATGAAGATAAAATATAAATAATATGTGGGCTTCTTATCTATAAATTTTCATTTTTTTAGTATATCATGTATTTGATTATTTATGAGGAACAAAAAAGTTATTACAAATGTAACTAAATTCTTTTTCTTAAATTTGACATATAATCTTGAAAGGGATTATTCTTGATATCAAGATCATTTAAAAACAAATACAAATGGCATTTCATGTCAATCCACATCCATATATACAAGAAAAATGGGATACTTATTGCAGTGTTTTAATTTTTAACAAAAGTTTGTGCAAAAAACACATAAGAAAGGGAAATAAAGAAATAGGAAAATATAAATTATTACCTTACCCTTGTTAAACAATATCAATTCATGATAATCTGCAAATCTTGTCCACTTAATCCTGCACCAATTCATTTGAAGATGTGTTTAACCTTACAGCACCAAAACACTCTTTCACACAAAATATAAATAATACCAAAACACTATTTCATAGCCATGTACAAGTTTATTTTGTTTTTAAGTCGGCCGCTTGTGGTTATATTAGGGTTTTACCTACATTTTTTATTTTCTCTATTCTGGAGGCCCAATTGTATATAATATGTTTCAGTGGGCCGAATATAGTTTAAATTTTTGATTCAACATAGTGTGCTCCATGTATTATATAAATTAATTGGATGTGGATGTACAAGTCTAAATAAGTATTACCCTAATTTATTTTGTATGGTAAATAAAATGACATTGTAAAAATTAAGTAGTAAGTATTGTATAAAAAACATAACTTAAAAATGACATTTTATCGAAAATTTTAAATTTGATTATATATAAATCACATACTGACCTCAATTAACAATAATATATGTACAACTACAACCCTTACTAGCAAGGATAATATTACTATTACAATAGATTTAAGTCTAAAAAACATGTCGCTATAATGTAGAAATTAATTGTCATGTACAAATTAATGTTTACATAACAATATTTAATCAAATTGAATTTCTAGAGGTATAAGATACGATACAAAAATTTTTGACAAACAATTTATACGTATTTGAAAAATGATAAGGTTTTTAAAAATATTTACTAATTTCTTTGTTTATTTAAACATAAGAATTAAAGTGAATGATAATATGATTGTTGATTTTTATTTAATTATTAGTCAATTTGATTTGAAAATGTAAAAATGACACTAAATTGTGGGTAAAACTACATATACCATATTTCATCCACTGGTTGATTGGGAAAAATCTAGATTGGGAAGACATTCCATGAGAAATACAACTCATAGTGTCTAGCATATAAGTTGTTTGACTTGACCATATGTACTTTGACGTAATTATAATCAAAACTTTTATTAATTTCAATTGTAATAAAAATTTATTATTGTAAACCATGCTTATATTTATAAACATGCTTTTTAACTCAAAATTTTCAATAAAAAAGTTTTCTAATAAATTTTGGGTCTTTCCACAAGGTCAGTAGGAAATGGAAACCGGCAACGTGAACCGACTTTGTACTTTCTTGCTACCAGTGACAAGCACAAAAGGCGTACTAGTACAAAAAGATATTATTTTGTCAAATATGTACCAAAATACAATTCCATTATTATTTTAAGATGAATAAAGAGGATATGTTCACAAATTACTTTTCGAATTTCTTTTTTGAATAAAATTATAAATATTAAACTTTAATTCAAAAAAATAAATATTTTAAACAGATATGTAACATTATGAATTTTACATGAAAAAAGTTAAAATGTGTTGTAAAAGACATGCCTGTACTTTAACAAAACTAAGACATTTTGTCAACCCTAAGTAAGTTTTATTGTTATCTTAATTTATATTTTGTACTTGCAACACTTAAAGTCTGTAAAAATGCAAAGGAGCAGACTTGAGTCTTTTTCCTAAAACAGTATCAAGCATAAGGATTCTATCTAGAAGAAGATCAAGAAGATCATGCCTCAGAAGAATTTTGAAGAAGCTTGGAGTTGAATAAATCTGTTTGGAGAAAAATACTCCAAGTCAAGATCTCTACAAGTCACAGATTTAATGTTATAGAGAAGTCATTCGAGAACTCCAGAATGGCTTATCGAGAAGTCAGGAAAGCTACTAGAGAACTCAGAAAGATATCGACAAGCCAAATTGAAGACATGAAGATTGGAGATATCACCAATGCTACCACCGCTGATGCCATTATTAAAGTTACCACCAATGACACAGAGGCTATTTGCACAGAAGATAGTAATTTTGTATATCGCTGAAGGGAGACCAGGCTACAGAACTAAAAATTACAACAGGCAAAAAATCAATCGCTTCAAGTAAAAACAAAATTTGAAGATAAAGAAACTAAAATATGCAAAAATATCTCAATCATGTTTACTCACCGCCAATGGGAGATAAATAGGTTTGCTGGGTTTACCAACATCAATGCACGGAAAAGTACGCAGAAGTTCTAAGTTCCAAATTCAGATGTCTTCTAAAGTATTCATAAACTGTAATCTCCTTAGGCTTCACTTCACCACGGCTACCGGTATCTCCAGGTTTTTCTTTCAATGTGAAACTTCAAACAGAAAGAAACAAAGTGAGAATCAATTCACAGACAGGCCTCTTCATTTTGAACATTAGAAAAGGATGAATTAAAAAAATTAAACAACTTACTATAGCTCATTGCAAGGCTTCTCACTCAACCCTTTTATCTTAAATTCTCGGTTGCTATGCGTGGCCTTGACTCTCATGTTTCTCAGCATTTTCTTGGCCTGTTGCATTTGTAAAAGCACAATTTAATAGACAAAAAAGAAGAAGCACAATGCAGGTTTTTCAGGTGTCATTTCATGAATTACCTTAATCCAGTCTATTCTACGAGCATCCTGTATACCCTGATTGGCTCTCAGGAAATCAATTACAGGCCCAGGAGTAAGGATCATGGTCGTTGACACGTCTGAAAAAATGAATGAGTAAGTGGGCATCAAGTGAAATAAGGGAGTCAAGTGAAATAAGTGTTTTAGAGATATAATCTTGAAAACGGGGTTAGGCAGAAAAAATATAGCATCCTTACCTAAATTGAGTGACAATCCTCCCTGAGTAGGACGAAAACTAGAATGGAGACCACGACAAGCAGAAACCCCTCCTCCAACACTAGTAAGCATCCTAGAGTCGTCATGGAAAAATGACTGCCTCACCAAAAGGCAATCCCTGCATATTCCACATTCATAACAGTAAGCAATGCATCATTTCAAAGTGCAAGTTTCTTAATTAGTTCCGGTCGTCTGGATACCTTTTAGCCGCTTGCTGTCTCAAGACAATGTCAAGCACCCTCAGTGCATCTTAAACTTTTTCAGTGTCAGCTCCATTCAAATATAAGCTTATGGCTGAAAATGGTTAGCCTGCCTACCTGTTTATGTATTGAAATATAAGTTTTTACAACACTATAATTTGTCCCAAATAGAGCCTACATCTTTATCAAGTAAGAAATCTCATTTTCAACCATGTGTCATGTAATATAAAGTTAAATAGTGATGGGGCTTCACTTGTACTATCTACATTTATATTTATGCTATATATTTGCATAGTAAAAGTTAAAAAAGAACAAAGAAAGCTTACACAAGTAGATTGATGAAGAGGAGAAAAAGAAGGGACTTGGAGCACTTTCTTCATTGTTTGTGGAACTTGTTGCAAATAGCAAGAAAAATATAATTCCTCTGCATATGTCTCTAAAAAATTTTCACACATAAACATAAAATAAATTTAATAGTGTAATCAAACAAATATGAAGATAAAATATAAATAATATGTGGGCTTCTTATCTATAAATTTTCATTTTTTTAGTATATCATGTATTTGATTATTTATGAGGAACAAAAAAGTTATTACAAATGTAACTAAATTCTTTTTCTTAAATTTGACATATAATCTTGAAAGGGATTATTCTTGATATCAAGATCATTTAAAAACAAATACAAATGGCATTTCATGTCAATCCACATCCATATATACAAGAAAAATGGGATACTTATTGCAGTGTTTTAATTTTTAACAAAAGTTTGTGCAAAAAACACATAAGAAAGGGAAATAAAGAAATAGGAAAATATAAATTATTACCTTACCCTTGTTAAACAATATCAATTCATGATAATCTGCAAATCTTGTCCACTTAATCCTGCACCAATTCATTTGAAGATGTGTTTAACCTTACAGCACCAAAACACTCTTTCACACAAAATATAAATAATACCAAAACACTATTTCATAGCCATGTACAAGTTTATTTTGTTTTTAAGTCGGCCGCTTGTGGTTATATTAGGGTTTTACCTACATTTTTTATTTTCTCTATTCTGGAGGCCCAATTGTATATAATATGTTTCAGTGGGCCGAATATAGTTTAAATTTTTGATTCAACATAGTGTGCTCCATGTATTATATAAATTAATTGGATGTGGATGTACAAGTCTAAATAAGTATTACCCTAATTTATTTTGTATGGTAAATAAAATGACATTGTAAAAATTAAGTAGTAAGTATTGTATAAAAAACATAACTTAAAAATGACATTTTATCGAAAATTTTAAATTTGATTATATATAAATCACATACTGACCTCAATTAACAATAATATATGTACAACTACAACCCTTACTAGCAAGGATAATATTACTATTACAATAGATTTAAGTCTAAAAAACATGTCGCTATAATGTAGAAATTAATTGTCATGTACAAATTAATGTTTACATAACAATATTTAATCAAATTGAATTTCTAGAGGTATAAGATACGATACAAAAATTTTTGACAAACAATTTATACGTATTTGAAAAATGATAAGGTTTTTAAAAATATTTACTAATTTCTTTGTTTATTTAAACATAAGAATTAAAGTGAATGATAATATGATTGTTGATTTTTATTAATTATTAGTCAATTTGATTTGAAAATGTAAAAATGACACTAAATTGTGGGTAAAACTACATATACCATATTTCATCCACTGGTTGATTGGGAAAAATCTAGATGGGAAGACATTCCATGAGAAATACAACTCATAGTGTCTAGCATATAAGTTGTTTGACTTGACCATATGTACTTTGACGTAATTATAATCAAAACTTTTATTAATTTCAATTGTAATAAAAATTTATTATTGTAAACCATGCTTATATTTATAAACATGCTTTTTAACTCAAAATTTTCAATAAAAAAGTTTTCTAATAAATTTTGGGTCTTTCCACAAGGTCAGTAGGAAATGGAAACCGGCAACGTGAACCGACTTTGTACTTTCTTGCTACCAGTGACAAGCACAAAAGGCGTACTAGTACAAAAAGATATTATTTTGTCAAATATGTACCAAAATACAATTCCATTATTATTTTAAGATGAATAAAGAAGATATGTTCACAAATTACTTTTCGAATTTCTTTTTTGAATAAAATTATAAATATTAAACTTTAATTCAAAAAAATAAATATTTTAAACAGATATGTAACATTATGAATTTTACATGAAAAAAGTTAAAATGTGTTGTAAAAGACATGCCTGTACTTTAACAAAACTAAGACATTTTTTCAACCCTAAGTAAGTTTTATTGTTATCTTAATTTATATTTTGTACTTGCAACACTTAAAGTCTGTAAAAATGCAAAGGAGCAGACTTGAGTCTTTTTCCTAAAACAGTATCAAGCATAAGGATTCTATCTAGAAGAAGATCAAAAGATCATGCCTCAGAAGAATTTTGAAGAAGCTTGGAGTTGAATAAATCTGTTTGGAGAAAAATACTCCAAGTCAAGATCTCTACAAGTCACAGATTTAATGTTATAGAGAAGTCATTCGAGAACTCCAGAATGGCTTATCGAGAAGTCAGGAAAGCTACTAGAGAACTCAGAAAGATATCGACAAGCCAAATTGAAGACATGAAGATTGGAGATATCACCAATGCTACCACCGCTGATGCCATTATTAAAGTTACCACCAATGACACAGAGGCTATTTGCACAGAAGATAGTAATTTTGTATATCGCTGAAGGGAGACCAGGCTACAGAACTAAAAATTACAACAGGCAAAAAATCAATCGCTTCAAGTAAAAACAAAATTTGAAGATAAAGAAACTAGAATATGCAAAAATATCTCAATCATGTTTACTCACCGCCAATGGGAGATAAATAGGTTTGCTGGGTTTACCAACATCAATGCACGGAAAGTACGCAGAAGTTCTAAGTTCCAAATTCAGATGTCTTCTAAAGTATTCATAAACTGTAATCTCCTTAGGCTTCACTTCACCACGGCTACCGGTATCTCCAGGTTTTTCTTTCAATGTGAAACTTCAAACAGAAAGAAACAAAGTGAGAATCAATTCACAGACAGGCCTCTTCATTTTGAACATTAGAAAAGGATGAATTAAAAAAATTAAACAACTTACTATAGCTCATTGCAAGGCTTCTCACTCAACCCTTTTATCTTAAATTCTCGGTTGCTATGCGTGGCCTTGACTCTCATGTTTCTCAGCATTTTCTTGGCCTGTTGCATTTGTAAAAGCACAATTTAATAGACAAAAAAGAAGAAGCACAATGCAGGTTTTTCAGGTGTCATTTCATGAATTACCTTAATCCAGTCTATTCTACGAGCATCCTGTATACCCTGATTGGCTCTCAGGAAATCAATTACAGGCCCAGGAGTAAGGATCATGGTCGTTGACACGTCTGAAAAAATGAATGAGTAAGTGGGCATCAAGTGAAATAAGGGAGTCAAGTGAAATAAGTGTTTTAGAGATATAATCTTGAAAACGGGGTTAGGCAGAAAAAATATAGCATCCTTACCTAAATTGAGTGACAATCCTCCCTGAGTAGGACGAAAACTAGAATGGAGACCACGACAAGCAGAAACCCCTCCTCCAACACTAGTAAGCATCCTAGAGTCGTCATGGAAAAATGACTGCCTCACCAAAAGGCAATCCCTGCATATTCCACATTCATAACAGTAAGCAATGCATCATTTCAAAGTGCAAGTTTCTTAATTAGTTCCGGTCGTCTGGATACCTTTTAGCCGCTTGCTGTCTCAAGACAATGTCAAGCACCCTCAGTGCATCTTAAACTTTTTCAGTGTCAGCTCCATTCAAATATAAGCTTATGGCTGAAAATGGTTAGCCTGCCTACCTGTTTATGTATTGAAATATAAGTTTTTACAACACTATAATTTGTCCCAAATAGAGCCTACATCTTTATCAAGTAAGAAATCTCATTTTCAACCATGTGTCATGTAATATAAAGTTAAATAGTGATGGGGCTTCACTTGTACTATCTACATTTATATTTATGCTATATATTTGCATAGTAAAAGTTAAAAAAGAACAAAGAAAGCTTACACAAGTAGATTGATGAAGAGGAGAAAAAGAAGGGACTTGGAGCACTTTCTTCATTGTTTGTGGAACTTGTTGCAAATAGCAAGAAAAATATAATTCCTCTGCATATGTCTCTAAAAAATTTTCACACATAAACATAAAATAAATTTAATAGTGTAATCAAACAAATATGAAGATAAAATATAAATAATATGTGGGCTTCTTATCTATAAATTTTCATTTTTTTAGTATATCATGTATTTGATTATTTATGAGGAACAAAAAAGTTATTACAAATGTAACTAAATTCTTTTTCTTAAATTTGACATATAATCTTGAAAGGGATTATTCTTGATATCAAGATCATTTAAAAACAAATACAAATGGCATTTCATGTCAATCCACATCCATATATACAAGAAAAATGGGATACTTATTGCAGTGTTTTAATTTTTAACAAAAGTTTGTGCAAAAAACACATAAGAAAGGGAAATAAAGAAATAGGAAAATATAAATTATTACCTTACCCTTGTTAAACAATATCAATTCATGATAATCTGCAAATCTTGTCCACTTAATCCTGCACCAATTCATTTGAAGATGTGTTTAACCTTACAGCACCAAAACACTCTTTCACACAAAATATAAATAATACCAAAACACTATTTCATAGCCATGTACAAGTTTATTTTGTTTTTAAGTCGGCCGCTTGTGGTTATATTAGGGTTTTACCTACATTTTTTATTTTCTCTATTCTGGAGGCCCAATTGTATATAATATGTTTCAGTGGGCCGAATATAGTTTAAATTTTTGATTCAACATAGTGTGCTCCATGTATTATATAAATTAATTGGATGTGGATGTACAAGTCTAAATAAGTATTACCCTAATTTATTTTGTATGGTAAATAAAATGACATTGTAAAAATTAAGTAGTAAGTATTGTATAAAAAACATAACTTAAAAATGACATTTTATCGAAAATTTTAAATTTGATTATATATAAATCACATACTGACCTCAATTAACAATAATATATGTACAACTACAACCCTTACTAACAAGGATAATATTACTATTACAATAGATTTAAGTCTAAAAAACATGTCGCTATAATGTAGAAATTAATTGTCATGTACAAATTAATGTTTACATAACAATATTTAATCAAATTGAATTTCTAGAGGTATAAGATACGATACAAAAATTTTTGACAAACAATTTATACGTATTTGAAAAATGATAAGGTTTTTAAAAATATTTACTAATTTCTTTGTTTATTTAAACATAAGAATTAAAGTGAATGATAATATGATTGTTGATTTTTATTAATTATTAGTCAATTTGATTTGAAAATGTAAAAATGACACTAAATTGTGGGTAAAACTACATATACCATATTTCATCCACTGGTTGATTGGGAAAAATCTAGATTGGGAAGAGATTCCATGAGAAATACAACTCATAGTGTCTAACATATAAGTTGTTTGACTTGACCATATGTACTTTGACCTAATTATAATCAAAACTTTTATTAATTTCAATTGTAATAAAAATTTATTATTGTAAACCATGCTTATATTTATAAACATGCTTTTTAACTCAAAATTTTCAATAAAAAAGTTTTCTAATAAATTTTGGGTCTTTCCACAAGGTCAGTAGGAAATGGAAACCGGCAACGTGAACCGACTTTGTATTTTCTTGCTACCAGTCACAAGCACAAAAGGCGTAATAGTACAAAAAGATATTATTTTGTCAAATATGTACCAAAATACAATTCCATTATTATTTTAAATGAATAAAGAGGATATGTTCACAAATTACTTTTCGAATTTCTTTTTTGAATAAAATTATAAATATTAAACTTTAATTCAAAAAAATAAATATTTTAAACAGATATGTAACATTATGAATTTTACATGAAAAAAGTTAAAATGTGTTGTAAAAGACATGCCTGTACTTTAACAAGACTAAGACATTTTTTCAACCCTAAGTAAGTTTTATTGTTATCTTAATTTATATTTTGTACTTGCAACACTTAAAGTCTGTAAAAATGCAAAGGAGCAGACTTGAGTCTTTTTCCTAAAACAGTATCAAGCATAAGGATTCTATCTGGAAGAAGATCAAAAGATCATGCCTCAGAAGAATTTTGAAGAAGCTTGGAGTTGAATAAATCTGTTTGGAGAAAAATACTCCAAGTCAAGATCTCTACAAGTCACAGATTTAATGTTATAGAGAAGTCATTCGAGAACTCCAGAATGGCTTATCGAGAAGTCAGGAAAGCTACTAGAGAACTCAGAAAGATATCGACAAGCCAAATTGAAGACATGAAGATTGGAGATATCACCAATGCTACCACCGCTGATGCCATTATTAAAGTTACCACCAATGACACAGAGGCTATTTGCACAGAAGATAGTAATTTTGTATATCGCTGAAGGGAGACCAGGCTACAGAACTAAAAATTACAACAGGCAAAAAATCAATCGCTTCAAGTAAAAACAAAATTAGAAGATAAAGAAACTAGAATATGCAAAAATATCTCAATCATGTTTACTCACCGCCAATGGGAGATAAATAGGTTTGCTGGGTTTACCAACATCAATGCACGGAAAGTACGCAGAAGTTCTAAGTTCCAAATTCAGATGTCTTCTAAAGTATTCATAAACTGTAATCTCCTTAGGCTTCACTTCACCACGGCTACCAGTATCTCCAGGTTTTTCTTTCAATGTGAAACTTCAAACAGAAAGAAATAAAGTGAGAATCAATTCACAGACAGGCCTCTTCATTTTGAACATTAGAAAAGGATGAATTAAAAAAATTAAACAACTTACTATAGCTCATTGCAAGGCTTCTCACTCAACCCTTTTATCTTAAATTCTCGGTTGCTATGCGTGGCCTTGACTCTCATGTTTCTCAGCATTTTCTTGGCCTGTTGCATTTGTAAAAGCACAATTTAATAGACAAAAAAGAAGAAGCACAATGCAGGTTTTTCAGGTGTCATTTCATGAATTACCTTAATCCAGTCTATTCTACGAGCATCCTGTATACCCTGATTGGCTCTCAGGAAATCAATTACAGGCCCAGGAGTAAGGATCATGGTCGTTGACACGTCTGAAAAAATGAATGAGTAAGTGGGCATCAAGTGAAATAAGGGAGTCAAGTGAAATAAGTGTTTTAGAGATATAATCTTGAAAACGGGGTTAGGCAGAAAAAATATAGCATCCTTACCTAAATTGAGTGACAATCCTCCCTGAGTAGGACGAAAACTAGAATGGAGACCACGACAAGCAGAAACCCCTCCTCCAACACTAGTAAGCATCCTAGAGTCGTCATGGAAAAATGACTGCCTCACCAAAAGGCAATCCCTGCATATTCCACATTCATAACAGTAAGCAATGCATCATTTCAAAGTGCAAGTTTCTTAATTAGTTCCGGTCGTCTGGATACCTTTTAGCCGCTTGCTGTCTCAAGACAATGTCAAGCACCCTCAGTGCATCTTAAACTTTTTCAGTGTCAGCTCCATTCAAATATAAGCTTATGGCTGAAAATGGTTAGCCTGCCTACCTGTTTATGTATTGAAATATAAGTTTTTACAACACTATAATTTGTCCCAAATAGAGCCTACATCTTTATCAAGTAAGAAATCTCATTTTCAACCATGTGTCATGTAATATAAAGTTAAATAGTGATGGGGCTTCACTTGTACTATCTACATTTATATTTATGCTATATATTTGCATAGTAAAAGTTAAAAAAGAACAAAGAAAGCTTACACAAGTAGATTGATGAAGAGGAGAAAAAGAAGGGACTTGGAGCACTTTCTTCATTGTTTGTGGAACTTGTTGCAAATAGCAAGAAAAATATAATTCCTCTGCATATGTCTCTAAAAAATTTTCACACATAAACATAAAATAAATTTAACAGTGTAATCAAACAAATATGAAGATAAAATATAAATAATATGTGGGCTTCTTATCTATAAATTTTCATTTTTTTTAGTATATCATGTATTTGATTATTTATGAGGAACAAAAAAGTTATTACAAATGTAACTAAATTCTTTTTCTTAAATTTGACATATAATCTTGAAAGGGATTATTCTTGATATCAAGATCATTTAAAAACAAATACAAATGGCATTTCATGTCAATCCACATCCATATATACAAGAAAAATGGGATACTTATTGCAGTGTTTTAATTTTTAACAAAAGTTTGTGCAAAAAACACATAAGAAAGGGAAATAAAGAAATAGGAAAATATAAATTATTACCTTACCCTTGTTAAACAATATCAATTCATGATAATCTGCAAATCTTGTCCACTTAATCCTGCACCAATTCATTTGAAGATGTGTTTAACCTTACAGCACCAAAACACTCTTTCACACAAAATATAAATAATACCAAAACACTATTTCATAGCCATGTACAAGTTTATTTTGTTTTTAAGTCGGCCGCTTGTGGTTATATTAGGGTTTTACCTACATTTTTTATTTTCTCTATTCTGGAGGCCCAATTGTATATAATATGTTTCAGTGGGCCGAATATAGTTTAAATTTTTGATTCAACATAGTGTGCTCCATGTATTATATAAATTAATTGGATGTGGATGTACAAGTCTAAATAAGTATTACCCTAATTTATTTTGTATGGTAAATAAAATGACATTGTAAAAATTAAGTAGTAAGTATTGTATAAAAAACATAACTTAAAAATGACATTTTATCGAAAATTTTAAATTTGATTATATATAAATCACATACTGACCTCAATTAACAATAATATATGTACAACTACAACCCTTACTAACAAGGATAATATTACTATTACAATAGATTTAAGTCTAAAAAACATGTCGCTATAATGTAGAAATTAATTGTCATGTACAAATTAATGTTTACATAACAATATTTAATCAAATTGAATTTCTAGAGGTATAAGATACGATACAAAAATTTTTGACAAACAATTTATACGTATTTGAAAAATGATAAGGTTTTTAAAAATATTTACTAATTTCTTTGTTTATTTAAACATAAGAATTAAAGTGAATGATAATATGATTGTTGATTTTTATTAATTATTAGTCAATTTGATTTGAAAATGTAAAAATGACACTAAATTGTGGGTAAAACTACATATACCATATTTCATCCACTGGTTGATTGGGAAAAATCTAGATGGGAAGACATTCCATGAGAAATACAACTCATAGTGTCTAACATATAAGTTGTTTGACTTGACCATATGTACTTTGACATAATTATAATCAAAACTTTTATTAATTTCAATTGTAATAAAAATTTATTATTGTAAACCATGCTTATATTTATAAACATGCTTTTTAACTCAAAATTTTCAATAAAAAAGTTTTCTAATAAATTTTGGGTCTTTCCACAAGGTCAGTAGGAAATGGAAACCGGCAACGTGAACGGACTTTGTATTTTCTTGCTACCAGTCACAAGCACAAAAGGCGTACTAGTACAAAAAGATATTATTTTGTCAAATATGTACCAAAATACAATTCCATTATTATTTTAAATGAATAAAGAGGATATGTTCACAAATTACTTTTCGAATTTCTTTTTTGAATAAAATTATAAATATTAAACTTTAATTCAAAAAAATAAATATTTTAAACAGATATGTAACATTATGAATTTTACATGAAAAAAGTTAAAATGTGTTGTAAAAGACATGCCTGTACTTTAACAAGACTAAGACATTTTTTCAACCCTAAGTAAGTTTTATTGTTATCTTAATTTATATTTTGTACTTGCAACACTTAAAGTCTGTAAAAATGCAAAGGAGCAGACTTGAGTCTTTTTCCTAAAACAGTATCAAGCATAAGGATTCTATCTGGAAGAAGATCAAAAAGATCATGCCTCAGAAGAATTTTGAAGAAGCTTGGAGTTGAATAAATCTGTTTGGAGAAAAATACTCCAAGTCAAGATCTCTACAAGTCACAGATTTAATGTTATAGAGAAGTCATTCGAGAACTCCAGAATGGCTTATCGAGAAGTCAGGAAAGCTACTAGAGAACTCAGAAAGATATCGACAAGCCAAATTGAAGACATGAAGATTGGAGATATCACCAATGCTACCACCGCTGATGCCATTATTAAAGTTACCACCAATGACACAGAGGCTATTTGCACAGAAGATAGTAATTTTGTATATCGCTGAAGGGAGACCAGGCTACAGAACTAAAAATTACAACAGGCAAAAAATCAATCGCTTCAAGTAAAAACAAAATTAGAAGATAAAGAAACTAGAATATGCAAAAATATCTCAATCATGTTTACTCACCGCCAATGGGAGATAAATAGGTTTGCTGGGTTTACCAACATCAATGCACGGAAAGTACGCAGAAATTCTAAGTTCCAAATTCAGATGTCTTCTAAAGTATTCATAAACTGTAATCTCCTTAGGCTTCACTTCACCACGGCTACCAGTATCTCCAGGTTTTTCTTTCAATGTGAAACTTCAAACAGAAAGAAATAAAGTGAGAATCAATTCACAGACAGGCCTCTTCATTTTGAACATTAGAAAAGGATGAATTAAAAAAATTAAACAACTTACTATAGCTCATTGCAAGGCTTCTCACTCAACCCTTTTATCTTAAATTCTCGGTTGCTATGCGTGGCCTTGACTCTCATGTTTCTCAGCATTTTCTTGGCCTGTTGCATTTGTAAAAGCACAATTTAATAGACAAAAAAGAAGAAGCACAATGCAGGTTTTTCAGGTGTCATTTCATGAATTACCTTAATCCAGTCTATTCTACGAGCATCCTGTATACCCTGATTGGCTCTCAGGAAATCAATTACAGGCCCAGGAGTAAGGATCATGGTCGTTGACACGTCTGAAAAAATGAATGAGTAAGTGGGCATCAAGTGAAATAAGGGAGTCAAGTGAAATAAGTGTTTTAGAGATATAATCTTGAAAACGGGGTTAGGCAGAAAAAATATAGCATCCTTACCTAAATTGAGTGACAATCCTCCCTGAGTAGGACGAAAACTAGAATGGAGACCACGACAAGCAGAAACCCCTCCTCCAACACTAGTAAGCATCCTAGAGTCGTCATGGAAAAATGACTGCCTCACCAAAAGGCAATCCCTGCATATTCCACATTCATAACAGTAAGCAATGCATCATTTCAAAGTGCAAGTTTCTTAATTAGTTCCGGTCGTCTGGATACCTTTTAGCCGCTTGCTGTCTCAAGACAATGTCAAGCACCCTCAGTGCATCTTAAACTTTTTCAGTGTCAGCTCCATTCAAATATAAGCTTATGGCTGAAAATGGTTAGCCTGCCTACCTGTTTATGTATTGAAATATAAGTTTTTACAACACTATAATTTGTCCCAAATAGAGCCTACATCTTTATCAAGTAAGAAATCTCATTTTCAACCATGTGTCATGTAATATAAAGTTAAATAGTGATGGGGCTTCACTTGTACTATCTACATTTATATTTATGCTATATATTTGCATAGTAAAAGTTAAAAAAGAACAAAGAAAGCTTACACAAGTAGATTGATGAAGAGGAGAAAAAGAAGGGACTTGGAGCACTTTCTTCATTGTTTGTGGAACTTGTTGCAAATAGCAAGAAAAATATAATTCCTCTGCATATGTCTCTAAAAAATTTTCACACATAAACATAAAATAAATTTAATAGTGTAATCAAACAAATATGAAGATAAAATATAAATAATATGTGGGCTTCTTATCTATAAATTTTCATTTTTTTAGTATATCATGTATTTGATTATTTATGAGGAACAAAAAAGTTATTACAAATGTAACTAAATTCTTTTTCTTAAATTTGACATATAATCTTGAAAGGGATTATTCTTGATATCAAGATCATTTAAAAACAAATACAAATGGCATTTCATGTCAATCCACATCCATATATACAAGAAAAATGGGATACTTATTGCAGTGTTTTAATTTTTAACAAAAGTTTGTGCAAAAAACACATAAGAAAGGGAAATAAAGAAATAGGAAAATATAAATTATTACCTTACCCTTGTTAAACAATATCAATTCATGATAATCTGCAAATCTTGTCCACTTAATCCTGCACCAATTCATTTGAAGATGTGTTTAACCTTACAGCACCAAAACACTCTTTCACACAAAATATAAATAATACCAAAACACTATTTCATAGCCATGTACAAGTTTATTTTGTTTTTAAGTCGGCCGCTTGTGGTTATATTAGGGTTTTACCTACATTTTTTATTTTCTCTATTCTGGAGGCCCAATTGTATATAATATGTTTCAGTGGGCCGAATATAGTTTAAATTTTTGATTCAACATAGTGTGCTCCATGTATTATATAAATTAATTGGATGTGGATGTACAAGTCTAAATAAGTATTACCCTAATTTATTTTGTATGGTAAATAAAATGACATTGTAAAAATTAAGTAGTAAGTATTGTATAAAAAACATAACTTAAAAATGACATTTTATCGAAAATTTTAAATTTGATTATATATAAATCACATACTGACCTCAATTAACAATAATATATGTACAACTACAACCCTTACTAACAAGGATAATATTACTATTACAATAGATTTAAGTCTAAAAAACATGTCGCTATAATGTAGAAATTAATTGTCATGTACAAATTAATGTTTACATAACAATATTTAATCAAATTGAATTTCTAGAGGTATAAGATACGATACAAAAATTTTTGACAAACAATTTATACATATTTGAAAAATGATAAGGTTTTTAAAAATATTTACTAATTTCTTTGTTTATTTAAACATAAGAATTAAAGTGAATGATAATATGATTGTTGATTTTTATTTAATTATTAGTCAATTTGATTTGAAAATGTAAAAATGACACTAAATTGTGGGTAAAACTACATATACCATATTTCATCCACTGGTTGATTGGGAAAAATCTAGATTGGGAAGACATTCCATGAGAAATACAACTCATAGTGTCTAGCATATAAGTTGTTTGACTTGACCATATGTACTTTGACGTAATTATAATCAAAACTTTTATTAATTTCAATTGTAATAAAAATTTATTATTGTAAACCATGCTTATATTTATAAACATGCTTTTTAACTCAAAATTTTCAATAAAAAAGTTTTCTAATAAATTTTTGGTCTTTCCATAAGGTCAGTAGGAAATGGAAACCGGCAACGTGAACAGACTTTGTACTTTCGACTTTGTACTTTCTTGCTACCAGTGACAAGCACAAAAGGCGTACTAGTACATAAAGATATTATTTTGTCAAATATGTACCAAAATACAATTCCATTATTATTTTAAGATGAATAAAGAGGATATGTTCACAAATTACTTTTCGAATTTCTTTTTTGAATAAGAAATCTCATTTTCAACCATGTGTCATGTAATATAAAGTTAAATAGTGATGGGGCTTCACTTGTACTATCTACATTTATATTTATGCAATATATTTGTATAGTAAAAGTTAAAAAAGAACAAAGAAAGCTTACACAAGTAGATTGATGAAGAGGAGAAAAAGAAGGGACTTCGAGCACTTTCTTCATTGTTTGTGGAACTTGTTGCAAATAGCAAGAAAAATATAATTCCTCTGCATATGTCTCTAAAAAATTTTCACACATAAACATAAAATAAATTTAACAGTGTAATCAAACAAATATGAAGATAAAATATAAATAATATGTGGGCTTCTTATCTATAAATTTTCATTTTTTTTAGTATATCATGTATTTGATTATTTATGAGGAACAAAAAAGTTATTACAAATGTAACTAAATTCTTTTTCTTAAATTTGACATATAATCTTGAAAGGGATTATTCTTGATATCAAGATCATTTAAAAACAAATACAAATGGCATTTCATGTCAATCCACATCCATATATACAAGAAAAATGGGATACTTATTGCAGTGTTTTAATTTTTAACAAAAGTTTGTGCAAAAAACACATAAGAAAGGGAAATAAAGAAATAGGAAAATATAAATTATTACCTTACCCTTGTTAAACAATATCAATTCATGATAATCTGCAAATCTTGTCCACTTAATCCTGCACCAATTCATTTGAAGATGTGTTTAACCTTACAGCACCAAAACACTCTTTCACACAAAATATAAATAATACCAAAACACTATTTCATAGCCATGTACAAGTTTATTTTGTTTTTAAGTCGGCCGCTTGTGGTTATATTAGGGTTTTACCTACATTTTTTATTTTCTCTATTCTGGAGGCCCAATTGTATATAATATGTTTCAGTGGGCCGAATATAGTTTAAATTTTTGATTCAACATAGTGTGCTCCATGTATTATATAAATTAATTGGATGTGGATGTACAAGTCTAAATAAGTATTACCCTAATTTATTTTGTATGGTAAATAAAATGACATTGTAAAAATTAAGTAGTAAGTATTGTATAAAAAACATAACTTAAAAATGACATTTTATCGAAAATTTTAAATTTGATTATATATAAATCACATACTGACCTCAATTAACAATAATATATGTACAACTACAACCCTTACTAACAAGGATAATATTACTATTACAATAGATTTAAGTCTAAAAAACATGTCGCTATAATGTAGAAATTAATTGTCATGTACAAATTAATGTTTACATAACAATATTTAATCAAATTGAATTTCTAGAGGTATAAGATACGATACAAAAATTTTTGACAAACAATTTATACGTATTTGAAAAATGATAAGGTTTTTAAAAATATTTACTAATTTCTTTGTTTATTTAAACATAAGAATTAAAGTGAATGATAATATGATTGTTGATTTTTATTTAATTATTAGTCAATTTGATTTGAAAATGTAAAAATGACACTAAATTGTGGGTAAAACTACATATACCATATTTCATCCACTGGTTGATTGGGAAAAATCTAGATTGGGAAGACATTCCATGAGAAATACAACTCATAGTGTCTAGCATATAAGTTGTTTGACTTGACCATATGTACTTTGACGTAATTATAATCAAAACTTTTATTAATTTCAATTGTAATAAAAATTTATTATTGTAAACCATGCTTATATTTATAAACATGCTTTTTAACTCAAAATTTTCAATAAAAAAGTTTTCTAATAAATTTTGGGTCTTTCCACAAGGTCAGTAGGAAATGGAAACCGGCAACGTGAACCGACTTTGTACTTTCTTGCTACCAGTGACAAGCACAAAAGGCGTACTAGTACAAAAAGATATTATTTTGTCAAATATGTACCAAAATACAATTCCATTATTATTTTAAGATGAATAAAGAAAATATGTTCACAAATTACTTTTCGAATTTCTTTTTTGAATAAAATAATAAATATTAAACTTTAATTCAAAAAATAAATATTTTAAACAGATATGTAACATTATGAATTTTACATGAAAAAAGTTAAAATGTGTTGTAAAAGACATGCCTGTACTTTAACAAAACTAAGACATTTTGTCAACCCTAAGTAAGTTTTATTGTTATCTTAATTTATATTTTGTACTTGCAACACTTAAAGTCTGTAAAAATACAAAGGAGCAGATTTGAGTCTTTTTTCCTAAAACAGTATCAAGCATAAGGATTCTATCTAGAAGAAGATCAAGAAGATCATGCCTCAAAGAATTTTGAAGAAACTTGGAGTTGAATAAATCTGTTTGGAGAAAAATACTCCAAGTCAAGATCTCTACAAGTCACAGATTTAATGTTATAGAGAAGTCATTCGAGAACTCCAGAATGGCTTATCGAGAAGTCAGGAAAGCTACTAGAGAACTCAGAAAGATATCGACAAGCCAAATTGAAGACATGAAGATTGGAGATATCACCAATGCTACCACCGCTGATGCCATTATTATAGTTACCACCAATGACACAGAGGCTATTTGCACAGAAGATAGTAATTTTGTATATCGCTGAAGGGAGACCAGGCTACAGAACTAAAAATTACAACAGGCAAAAAATCAATCGCTTCAAGTAAAAACAAAATTTGAAGATAAAGAAACTAAATATGCAAAAATATCTCAATCATGTTTACTCACCGCCAATGGGAGATAAATAGGTTTGCTGGGTTTACCAACATCAATGCACGGAAAGTACGCAGAAGTTCTAAGTTCCAAATTCAGATGTCTTCTAAAGTATTCATAAACTGTAATCTCCTTAGGCTTCACTTCACCACGGCTACCGGTATCTCCAGGTTTTTCTTTCAATGTGAAACTTCAAACAGAAAGAAACAAAGTGAGAAGGTATTCACACACAGGCCTCTTCATTTTGAACAATAGAAAAGGATGAATTAAAAAAATTAAACAACTTACTATAGCTCATTGCAAGGCTTCTCACTCAACCCTTTTATCTTAAATTCTCGGTTGCTATGCGTGGCCTTGACTCTCATGTTTCTCAGCATTTTCTTGGCCTGTTGCATTTGTAAAAGCACAATTTAATAGACAAAAAAGAAGAAGCACAATGCAGGTTTTTCAGGTGTCATTTCATGAATTACCTTAATCCAGTCTATTCTACGAGCATCCTGTATACCGTGATTGGCTCTCAGGAAATCAATTACAGGCCCAGGAGTGATCATGGTCGTTGACACGTCTGAAAAAATGAATGAGTAAGTGGGCATCAAGTGAAATAAGGGAGTCAAGTGAAATAAGTGTTTTAGAGATATAATCTTGAAAACGGGGTTAGGCAGAAAAATATAGCATCCTTACCTAAATTGAGTGACAATCCTCCCTGAGTAGGACAAAAACTAGAATGGAGACCACGACAAGCAGAAACCCCTCCTCCAACACTAGTAAGCATCCTAGAGTCGTCATGGAAAAATGACTGCCTCACCAAAAGGCAATCCCTGCATATTCCACATTCATAACAGTAAGCAATGCATCATTTCAAAGTGCAAGTTTCTTAATTAGTTCCGGTCGTCTGGATACCTTTTAGCCGCTTGCTGTCTCAAGACAATGTCAAGCACCCTCAGTGCATCTTAAACTTTTTTAGTGTCAGCTCCATTCAAATATAAGCTTATGGCTGAAAATGGTTAGCCTGCCTACCTCTTTATGTATTGAAATATAAGTTTTTACAACACTATAATTTGTCCCAAATAGAGCCTACATCTTTATCAAGTAAGAAATCTCATTTTCAACCATGTGTCATGTAATATAAAGTTAAATAGTGATGAGGCTTCACTTGTACTATCTACATTTATATTTATGCAATATATTTGTATAGTAAAAGTTAAAAAAGAACAAAGAAAGCTTACACAAGTAGATTGATGAAGAGGAGAAAAAGAAGGGACTTCGAGCACTTTCTTCATTGTTTGTGGAACTTGTTGCAAATAGCAAGAAAAATATAATTCCTCTGCATGTCTCTAAAAAAATTTCACACATAAACATAAAATAAATTTAATAGTGCAATCAAACAAATATGAAGATAAAATATAAATAATATGTGGGCTTCTTATCTATAAATTTTCATTTTTTTTAGTATATCATGTATTTGATTATTTATGAGGAACAAAAAAGTTATTACAAATGTAACTAAATTGTTTTTCTTAAATTTGACATATAATCTTGAAAGGGATTATTCTTGATATCAAGATCATTTAAAAACAAATACAAATGACATTTCATGTCAATCCACATCCATATATACAAGAAAAATGGGATACTTATTGCAGTGTTTTAATTTTTAACAAAAGTTTGTGGAAAAAACACATAAGAAAGGGAAATAAAGAAATAGGAAAATATAAATTATTACCTTACCCTTATTAAACAATATCAATTCATGATAATCTGCAAATCTTGTCCACTTAATCCTGCACCAATTCATTTGAAGATGTGTTTAACCTTACAGCACCAAAACACTCTTTCACACAAAATATAAATAATACCAAAACACTATTTCATAGCCATGTACAAGTTTATTTTGTTTTTAAGTCGGCCGCTTGTGGTTATATTAGGGTTTTACCTATATTTTTTATTTTCTCTATTCTGGAGGCCCAATTGTATATAATATGTTTCAGTGGGCCGAATATAGTTTAAATTTTTGATTCAACATAGTGTGCTCCATGTATTATATAAATTAATTGGATGTGGATGTACAAGTCTAAATAAGTATTACCCTAATTTATTATGTATGGTAAATAAAATGACATTGTAAAAATTAAGTAGTAAGTATTGTATAAAAAATATAACTTAAAAATGACATTTTATCGAAAATTTTAAATTTGATTATATATAAATCACATACTGACCTCAATTAACAATAATATATGTACAACTACAACCCTTACTAGCAAGGATAATATTACTATTACAATAGATTTATGTCTAAAAAACATGTCGCTATAATGTAGAAATTAATTGTCATGTACAAATTAATGTTTACATAACAATATTTAATCAAATTGAATTTCTAGAGGTATAAGATACGATACAAAAATTTTTGACAAACAATTTATACATATTTGAAAAATGATAAGGTTTTTAAAAATATTTACTAATTTCTTTGTTTATTTAAACATAAGAATTAAAGTGAATGATAATATGATTGTTGATTTTTATTTACTTATTAGTCAATTTGATTTGAAAATGTAAAAATGACACTAAATTGTGGGTAAAACTACATATACCATATTTCATCCACTGGTTGATTGGGAAAAATCTAGATTGGGAAGATATTCCATGAGAAATACAACTCATAGTGTCTAACATATAAGTTGTTTGACTTGACCATATGTACTTTGACATAATTATAATCAAAACTTTTATTAATTTCAATTGTAATAAAAATTTATTATTGTAAACCATGCTTATATTTATAAACATGCTTTTTAACTCAAAATTTTCAATAAAAAATTTTTCTAATAAATTTTGGGTCTTTCCACAAGGTCAGTAGGAAATGGAAACCGGCAACGTGAACCGACTTTGTACTTTCTTGCTACCAGTGACAAGCACAAAAGGCGTACTAGTACAAAAAGATATTATTTTGTCAAATATGTACCAAAATACAATTCCATTTTTGTTTTAAGATGAATAAAGAAAATATGTTCACAAATTATTTTTCGAATTTCTTTTTTGAATAAAATTATAAATATTAAACTTTAATTCAAAAAAATAAATATTTTAAACAGATATGTAACATTATGAATTTTACATGAAAAAAGTTAAAATGTGTTGTAAAAGACATGCCTGTACTTTAACAAGACTAAGACATTTTTTCAACCCTAAGTAAGTTTTATTGTTATCTTAATTTATATTTTGTACTTGCAATACTTAAAGTCTGTAAAAATGCAAAGGAGCAGACTTGAGTCTTTTTCCTAAAACAGTATCAAGCATAAGGATTCTATCTGGAAGAAGATAAAAAAGATCACGCCTCAGAAGAATTTTGAAGAAGCTTGGAGTTGAATAAATCTGTTTGGAGAAAAATACTCCAAGTCAAGATCTCTACAAGTCATAGATTTAATGTTATAGAGAAGTCATTCGAGAACTCCAGAATGGCTTATCGAGAAGTCAGGAAAGCTACTAGAGAACTCAGAAAGATATCGACAAGCCAAATTGAAGACATGAAGATTGGAGATATCACCAATGCTACCACCGCTGATGCCATTATTAAAGTTACCACCAATGACACATAGGCTATTTGCACAGAAGATAGTAATTTTGTATATCGCTGAAGGGAGACCAGGCTACAGAACTAAAAATTACAACAGGCAAAAAATCAATCGGTTCAAGTAAAAACAAAATTTGAAGATAAAGAAACTAGAATATGCAAAAATATCTCAATCATGTTTACTCACCGCCAATGGGAGATAAATAGGTTTGCTGGGTTTACCAACATCAATGCACGGAAAGTACGCAGAAGTTCTAAGTTCCAAATTCAGATGTCTTCTAAAGTATTCATAAACTGTAATCTCCTTAGGCTTCACTTCACCACGGCTACCAGAATCTCCAGGTTTTTCTTTCAATGTGAAACTTCAAACAGAAAGAAATAAAGTGAGAATCAATTCACAGACAGGCCTCTTCATTTTGAACATTAGAAAAGGATGAATTAAAAAAATTAAACAACTTACTATAGCTCATTGTAAGGCTTCTCACTCAACCCTTTTATCTTAAATTCTCGGTTGCTATGCGTGGCCTTGACTCTCTTGTTTCTCAGCATTTTCTTGGCCTGTTGCATTTGTAAAAGCACAATTTAATAGACACAAACAAGAAGCACAATGTAGGTTTTTCAAGTGTCATTTCATGAATTACCTTAATCCAGTCTATTCTATGAGCATCCTGTATACCCTGATTGGCTCTCAGGAAATCAATTACAGGCCTAGGAGTAAGGATCATGGTCGTTGACACGTATGAAAAAATGAATGAGTAAGTGGGCATCAAGTGAAATAAGGGAGTCAAGTGAAATAAGTGTTTTAGAGATATAATCTTGAAAACGGGGTTAGGCAGAAAAATATAGCATCCTTGCCTAAATTGAGTGACAATCCTCCCTGAGTAGGACGAAAACTAGAATGGAGACCACGACAAGCAGAAACCCCTCCTCCAACACTAGTAAGCATCCTAGAGTCGTCATGGAAATATGACTGTCTCACCAAAAGGCAATCCCTGCATATTCCACATTCATAACAGTAAGCAATGCATCATTTCAAAGTGCAAGTTTCTAAATTAGTTCCGGTCGTCTGGATACCTTTTAACCGCTTGCTGTCTCAAGACAATGTCAAGTACCCCCAGTGCATCTTAAACTTTTTCAGTGTCAGCTCCATTCAAATATAAGCTTATGGCTGAAAATGGTTAGCCTGCCTACCTGTTTATGTATTGAAATATAAGTTTTTACAACACTATAATTTGTCCCAAATAGAGCCTACATCTTTATCAAGTAAGAAATCTCATTTTCAACCATGTGTCATGTAATATAAAGTTAAATAGTGATGGGGCTTCACTTGTACTATCTACATTTATATTTATGCTATATATTTATATAGTAAAAGTTAAAAAAGAACAAAGAAAGCTTACACAAGTAGATTGATGAAGAGGAGAAAAAGAAGGGACTTGGAGCACTTTCTTCATTGTTTGTGGAACTTGTTGCAAATAGCAAGAAAAATATAATTCCTCTGCATATGTCTCTAAAAAATTTTCACACATAAACATAAAATAAATTTAACAGTGTAATCAAACAAATATGAAGATAAAATATAAATAATATGTGGGCTTTTTATCTATACATTTTCATTTTTTTAGTATATCATGTATTTGATTATTTATGAGGAACAAAAAAGTTATTACAAATGTAACTAAATTCTTTTTCTTAAATTTGAGATATAATCTTGAAAGGGATAATTCTTGATATCAAGATCATTTAAAAACAAATACAAATGGCATTTCATGTCAATCCACATCCATATATACAAGAAAAATGGGATACTTATTGCAGTGTTTTAATTTTTAACAAAAGTTTGTGCAAAAAACACATAAGAAAGGGAAATAAAGATATAGGAAAATATAAATTATTACCTTACCCTTGTTAAACAATATCAATTCATGATAATCTCCAAATCTTGTCCACTTAATCCTGCACCAATTCATTTGAAGATGTGTTTAACCTTACAGCACCAAAACACTCTTTCACACAAAATATAAATAATACCAAAACACTATTTCATAGCCATGTACAAGTTTATTTTGTTTTTAAGTCGGCCGCTTGTGGTTATAATAGGGTTTTACCTACATTTTTTATTTTCTCTATTGTGGAGGCCCAATTGTATATAATAGGTTTCAGTGGGCCGAATATAGTTTAAATTTTTGATTCAACATAGTGTGCTCCATGTATTATATAAATTAATTCGATGTGGATGTACAAGTCTAAATAAGTATTACTCTAATTTATTTTGTATGGTAAATAAAATGACATTGTAAAAATTAACTAGTAAGTATTGTATAAAAAATATAACTTAAAAATGACATTTTATCGAAAATTTTAAATTTGATTATATATAAATCACATACTGACCTCAATTAACAATAATATATGTACAACTACAACCCTTACTAGCAAGGATAATATTACTATTATAATAGATTTAAGTCTTAAAAACATGTAGCTATAATGTAGAAATTAATTGTCATGTACAAATTAATGTTTACATAACAATATTTAATCAAATTGAATTTCTAGTGGTATAAGATACGATACAAAAATTTTTGACAAACAATTTATACCTATTTGAAAAATGATAAGGTTTTTAAAAATATTTACTAATTTCTTTGTTTATTTAGACATAAGAATTAAATTGAATGACAATATGATTGTTAAATTTTATTAAATTATTAGTCAATTTGATTTGAAAATGTAAAAATGACACTAAATTGTGGGTAAAACTACATATACCATATTTCATCCACTGGTTGATTGGGAAAAATCTAGATCGGGAAGACATTCCATGAGAAATACAACTCATAGTGTCTAACATATAAGTTGTTTGACTTGACCATATGTACTTTGACATAATTATAATCAAAACTTTTATTAATTTCAATTGTAATAAAAATTTATTATTGTAAACCATGCTTATATTTATAAACATGCTTTTTAACTCAAAATTTTCAATAAAAAAGTTTTCAAATAAATTTTGGGTCTTTCCACAAGGTCAGTAGGAAATGGAAACCGGCAATGTGAACAGACTTTGTATTTTCTTGCTACCAGTCACAAGCACAAAAGGCGTACTAGTACAAAAAGATATTATTTTGTCAAATATGTACCAAAATACAATTCCATTATTATTTTAAAATGAATAAAGAGGATATGTTCATAAATTACTTTTCGAATTTCTTTTTTGAATAAAATTATAAATATTAAACTTTAATTCAAAAAAATAAATATTTTAAACAGATATGTAACATTATGAATTTTACATTAAAAAGTTAAAATGTGTTGTAAAAGACATGCCTGTACTTTAACAAGACTAAGACATTTTTTCAACCCTAAGTAAGTTTTATTGTTATCTTAATTTATATTTTGTACTTGCAACACTTAAAGTCTGTAAAAATGCAAAGGAGCAGACTTGAGTCTTTTTCCTAAAACAGTATCAAGCATAAGGATTCTATCTGGAAGAAGATCAAAAAGATCATGCCTCAGAAGAATTTTGAAGAAGTTTGGAGTTGAATAAATCTGTTTTGAGAAAAATACTCCAAGTCAAGATCTGTACAAGTCACAGATTTAATGTTATAGAGAAGTCATTCGAGAACTCCAGAATGGCTTATCGAGAAGTCAGGAAAGCTACTAGAGAACTCAGAAAGATATCGACAAGCCAAATTGAAGACATGAAGATTGGAGATATCACCAATGCTACCACCGCTGATGCCATTATTAAAGTTACCACCAATGACACAGAGGCTATTTGCACAGAAGATAGTAATTTTGTATATCGCTGAACGGAGACCAGGCTACAGAACTAAAAATTACAACAGGCAAAAAATCAATCGCTTCAAGTAAAAACAAAATTAGAACATAAAGAAACTAGAATATGCAAAAATATCTCAATCATGTTTACTCACCGCCAATGGGAGATAAATAGGTTTGCTGGGTTTACCAACATCAATGCACGGAAAGTACGCAGAAATTCTAAGTTCCAAATTCAGATGTCTTCTAAAGTATTCATAAACTGTAATCTCCTTAGGCTTCACTTCACCACGGCTACCGGTATCTCCAGGTTTTTCTTTCAATGTGAAACTTCAAACAGAAAGAAATAAAGTGAGAATTAATTCACAGACAGGCCTCTTCATTTTGAACATTAGAAAAGGATGAATTAAAAAAATTAAACAACTTACTATAGCTCATTGCAAGGCTTCTCACTCAAACCTTTTATCTTAAATTCTCGGTTGCTATGCGTGGCCTTGACTCTCACGTTTCTCAGCATTTTCTTGACCTGTTGCATTTGTAAAAGCACAATTTAATAAACAAAAAAGAAGAAGCATAATGCAGGTTTTTCAGGTGTCATTTCATGATTACCTTAATCCAGTCTATTCTACGAGCATCCTGTATACCCTGATTGGCTCTCAGGAAATCAATTATAGGCCCAGGAGTAAGGATCATGGTCGTTGACACGTCTCAAAAAATGAATGAGTAAGTGGGCATCAAGTTAAATAAGGGAGTCAAGTGAAATAAGTGTTTTAGAGATATAATCTTGAAAATGGGGTTAGGCAGAAAAAAATATAGCATCCTTACCTAAATTGAGTGACAATCCTCCCTGAGTAGGACAAAAACTAGAATGGAGACCACGACAAGCAGAAACCCCTCCTCCAACACTAGTAAGCATCCTAGAGTCGTCATGGAAAAATGATTGCCTCACCAAAAGGAAATCCCTGCATATTCCACATTCATAACAGTAAGCAATGCATCATTTCAAAGTGCAAGTTTCTTAATTAGTTCCGGTCGTCTGGATACCTTTTAGCCGCTTGCTGTCTCAAGACAATGTCAAGCACCCTCAGTGCATCTTAAACTTTTTCAGTGTCAGCTCCATTCAAATATAAGCTTATGGCTGAAAATGGTTAGCCTGCCTACCTATTTATGTATTGAAATATAAGTTTTTACAACACTATAATTTGTCCCAAATAGAGCCTACATCTTTATCAAGTAAGAAATCTCATTTTCAACCATGTGTCATGTAATATAAAGTTAAATAGTGATGGGGCTTCACTTGTACTATCTACATTTATATTTATGCTATATATTTGCATAGTAAAAGTTAAAAAAGAACAAAGAAAGCTTACACAAGTAGATTGATGAAGAGGAGAAAAAGAAGGGACTTGGAGCACTTTCTTCATTGTTTGTGGAACTTGTTGCAAATAGCAAGAAAAATATAATTCCTCTGCATATGTCTCTAAAAAATTTTCACACATAAACATAAAATAAATTTAACAGTGTAATCAAACAAATATGAAGATAAAATATAAATAATATGTGGGCTTTTTATCTATAAATTTTCATTTTTTTTAGTATATCATGTATTTGATTATTTATGAGGAACAAAAAAGTTATTACAAATGTAACTAAATTCTTTTTCTTAAATTTGACATATAATCTTGAAAGGGATTATTCTTGATATCAAGATCATTTAAAAACAAATACAAATGGCATTTCATGTCAATCCGCATCCATATATACAAGAAAAATGGGATACTTATTGCAGTGTTTTAATTTTTAACAAAAGTTTGTGCAAAAAACACATAAGAAAGGGAAATAAAGAAATAGGAAAATATAAATTATTACCTTACCCTTGTTAAACAATATCAATTCATGATAATCTGCAAATCTTGTCCACTTAATCCTGCACCAATTCATTTGAAGATGTGTTTAACCTTACAACACCAAAACACTCTTTCACACAAAATATAAATAATACCAAAATACTATTTCATAGCCATGTACAAGTTTATTTTGTTTTTAAGTCGGCCGCTTGTGGTTATATTAGGGTTTTACCTACATTTTTTATTTTCTCTATTCTGGAGGCCCAATTGTATATAATATGTTTCAGTGGGCCGAATATAGTTTAAATTTTTGATTCAACATAGTGTGCTCCATGTATTATATAAATTAATTGGATGTGGATGTACAAGTCTAAATAAGTATTACCCTAATTTATTTTGTATGGTAAATAAAATGACATTGTAAAAATTAAGTAGTAAGTATTGTATAAAAAACATAACTTAAAAATGACATTTTATCGAAAATTTTAAATTTGATTATATATAAATCACATACTGACCTCAATTAACAATAATATATGTACAACTACAACCCTTACTAACAAGGATAATATTACTATTACAATAGATTTAAGTTTAAAAAACATGTCGCTATAATGTAGAAATTAATTGTCATTTACAAATTAATGTTTACATAACAATATTTAATCAAATTGAATTTCTAGAGGTATAAGATACGATACAAAAAATTTTGACAATCAATTTATACGTATTTGAAAAATGATAAGGTTTTTAAAAATATTTACTAATTTCTTTATTTATTTAAACATAAGAATTAAAGTGAATGATAATATGATTGTTGATTTTTATTTAATTATTAGTCAATTTGATTTGAAAATGTAAAAATGACACTAAATTGTGGGTAAAACTACATATACCATATTTCATCCACTGGTTGATTGGGAAAAATCTAGATCGGGAAGACATTCCATGAGAAATACAACTCATAGTGTCTACCATATAAGTTGTTTGACTTGACCATATGTACTTTGACGTAATTATAATCAAAACTTTTATTAATTTCAATTGTAATAAAAATTTATTATTGTAAACCGTCCTTATATTTATAAACATGCTTTTTAACTCAAAATTTTCAATAAAAAAGTTTTCTAATAAATTTTGGGTCTTTCCACAAGGTCAGTAGGAAGTGGAAACCGGCAACGTGAACGGACTTTGTACTTTCTTCCTACCAGTGACAAGCACAAAAGGCCTACTAGTACAAAAAGATATTATTTTGTCAAATATGTACCAAAATACAATTCCATTATTATTTTAAGATGAATAAAGAGGATATGTTCATAAATTACATTTCGAATTTTTTTTTGAGTAAAATTATAAATATTAAACTTTAATTCAAAAAAATAAATATTTTAAACAGATATGTAACATTATGAATTTTACATGAAAAAAGTTAAAATGTGTTGTAAAAGACATGCGTGTACTTTAACAAAACTAAGACATTTTGTCAACCCTAAGTAAGTTTTATTGTTATCTTAGTTTATATTTTGTACTTGCAACACTTAAAGTCTGTAAAAATGCAAAGGAGCAGATTTGAGTCTTTTTCCTAAAACAGTAGATCATGCGTCAGAAAATTTTTGAAGAAGTTTGGAGTTGAATAAATCTGTTTGGAGAAAAATACTCAAAGTCAAGATCTCTACAAGTCACAGATTTAATGTTATAGAGAAGTCATTCGAGAACTCCAGAATGGCTTATCGAGAAGTCACGAAAGCTACTAGAGAACTCATAAAGATATCGACAAGCCAAATTGAAGACATGAAGATTGGAGATATCACCAATGCTACCAGCGTTGATGCCATTATTAAAGTTACCACCAATGACACAGAGGCTATTTGCACATAAGATAGTAATTTTGTATATCGCTGAAGGGAGACCAGGCTACAGAACTAAAAATTACAACACGCAAAATATAATACCCCATATTTTATTTGGTACATTGTTGGTGCAATAACTTAGTAAATATTTATTAATTAATTTTAGAATTCAAAATTATGGATAATGTTTTATGTAGATAATAGGGTGTTAAAAATTTGAATTTTGTAAGCTATCTTTTAGTTGTTTAAAATTTGAATATGAGTCAAACTCATCTTATAAATGAGTTTCATAGTTTGTTGGGCTACTTATAAATGTTTTCACACAAAAAACTCATCTTAGAGCGACAAATATCAAAATGGAAAATGAGTAGTATTATATAACTTATGAGTGAGATAGAAGAGTTGGTGCATAAGAAAGGAAGCTTTGGATCTACATGTGCAAGAAGGTCAGAGAAGAGCTAAATGGAGTGTCACTCTTAAAATATTGGGTTATTAAAGATTAAGAGAAGGCGAAATAGATTTTTGGGTTATTAAAGATCAAAAGGAGGAGAAAGATAGCTAGGTCGGCCAAAACTTTCAGAGAAGTGTACATCTTGAGGAGGTTTATTTAAAATTTAATTATGTAATTTAAGATGATTACTATTTATATTGAATAATAATATTAATCATTTTATTTTCAGGTTTATAATTATTTGTACACATTTTTTTACATATTAAATCAGGCTCTAAATTCAGGTAAGTTTTATCAAATTATTATATTATTTGTTTATGTGTTTATATATTGTGTTAGGTTATTGTTTAATGCATGTTTAATTGATTTAATTGATTAATTGTTATTTGGCTACAAGATGTTTAATTAGTAGTATTTTAATTAGTCATGTTCTTGTTGTTTTTGTTTTTAATTTTTATGTCATTAAGTTGGTTTAAGAAATTATATGATTCTCAGGTTTTTTTTTTACATTTTATTAAGTGGATGATATGGTACATTTTAATATTGTTAGTGTCTGGCTAGTTTTGTTAATTATTATTTACTAGTTATGTGTGTGAGTTGTTCACAATATTATCATGTTATATTATGCTAGTTTGTTAATATGTACAAATATTTGTAAAATAAAATCTATTTTTACAAGATTTAGTTTATTGAGATTTATTAAAATTGACAAAATATGTATTTGTAGGACTAATGATATGCATAGTATTTTATTTTACAGGAGATATGTAGTCAAAATATTTTGTTAATTAAGTTAAGTAATAAACAATTGGTTGTTTGTTTATCTAAAATTATAAATTGTTTACATTTGTTAATCTTATAATATTTTCCTCATAACCTATTTGTTACTTTTTTTTTACTAATATGTTATTAATTAATAAATGTGTGAGAGGTGGATTTGATAAATATTGTCGGTATGTGTTGATAGACAGAGAGCATGCTATATTTATTTTTATCATTTTCTTAAATTGTTGTTACAATTTAATGTGTTAAATTAATGTATAATTTAAGTTTGTCTACTTTTATAAAGTCATATATTTAAAGTTTTCTACACTACTTTTATAAATTAATAAAATATCTTTTATATTTTGTGATCCAGCTTGTATATTATTGAGATTATTTGTTAGTTATATGTTTATACTACTCTAGCATGAGATGGTGATAATCTGTATTAGTTGTGGTAGCTGTATAAAATATTATAATTTTGTTAGCTTACTTTTTAGTGGGTTTTAGAGTTTGGCGTTTGTGTGAAAATCAATGGCTTCAAGTAAAAACAAAATTAGAAGATAAAGAAAGTAGAATATGCAAAAATATCTCAATCATGTTTACTCACCGCCAATGGGAGATAAATAGGTTTGCTGGGTTTACCAACATTAATGCACGGAAAGTACGCAGAAATTCTAAGTTCCAAATTCAGATGTCTTCTAAAATATTCATAAACTGTAATCTCCTTAGGCTTCACTTCACCACGGCTACCAGTATCTCCAGGTTTTTCTTCCAATGTGAAACTTCAAACAGAAAGAAATAAAGTGAGAATCAATTCACAGACAGGCCTCTTCATTTTGAACATTAGAAAAGGATGAATTAAAAAAATTAAACAACTTACTATAGCTCATTGCAAGGCTTCTCACTCAACCCTTTTATCTTAAATTCTCGGTTGCTATGGGTGGCCTTGACTCTCATGTTTCTCAGCATTTTCTTGGCCTGTTGCATTTGTAAAAGCACAATTTAATAGACAAAAAAGAAGAAGCACAATACAGGTTTTTCAGGTGTCATTTCATGAATTACCTTAATCCAGTCTATTCTACGAGCATCCTGTATACCGTGATTGGCTCTCAGGAAATCAATTACAGGCCCAGGAGTAAGGATCATGGTGGTTGACACGTCTGAAAAAATGAATGAGTAAGTGGGCATCAAGCGAAATAAGGGAGTCAAGTGAAATAAGTATTTTAGAGATATAATCTTGAAAACCGGGTTAGGCAGAAAAAAATATAGCATCCTTACCTAAATTGAGTGACAATCCTCCCTGAGTAGGACGAAAACTAGAATGGAGACCACGGCAAGCAGAAACCCCTCCTCCAACACTAGTAAGTATCCTAGAGTCGTCATGGAAAAATGACTGCCTCACCAAAAGGCAATCCCTGCATATTCCACATTCATAACAGTAAGCAATGCATCATATAATTCCTCTGCATATGTCTCTAAAAAATTTTCACACATAAACATAAAATAAATTTAATAGTGTAATCAAACAAATATGAAGATAAAATATAAATAATATGTGGGCTTCTTATCTATAAATTTTCATTTTTTTTAGTATATCATGTATTTGATTATTTATGAGGAACAAAAAAGTTATTACAAATGTAACTAAATTCTTTTTCTTAAATTTGACATATAATCTTGAAAGGGATTATTCTTGATATCAAGATCATTTAAAAACAAATACAAATGGCATTTCATGTCAATCCACATCCATATATACAAGCAAAATGTGATACTTATTGCAGTGTTTTAATTTTTAACAAAAGTTTGTGCAAAAAACAGATAAGAAAGGGAAATGAAGAAATAGGAAAATATAAATTATTACTTTACCCTTGTTAAACAATATCAATTCATGATAATCTGCAAATCTTGTCCACTTAATCCTGCACCAATTCATTTGAAGATGTGTTTAACCTTACAGCACCAAAACACTCTTTCACACAAAATATAAATAATACCAAAACACTATTTCATAGCCATGTACAAGTTTATTTTGTTTTTAAGTGGGCCCCTTGTGGTTATATTAGGGTTTTACCTACATTTTTTATTTTCCCTATTCTCGAGGCCCAATTGTATATAATATGTTTCAGTGGGCCGAATATAGTTTAAATTTTTGATTCAACATAGTGTGCTCCATGTATTATATAAATTAATTGGATGTGGATGTACAAGTCTAAATAAGTATTACCCTAATTTATTTTGTATGGTAAATAAAATGACATTGTAAAAATTAAGTAGTAAGTATTGTATAAAAAACATAACTTAAAAATGACATTTTATCGAAAATTTTAAATTTGATTATATATAAATCACATACTGACCTCAATTAACAATAATATATGTACAACTACAACCCTTACAAACAAGGATAATATTACTATTACAATAGATTTAAGTCTAAAAAACATGTCGCTATAATGTAGAAATTAATTGTCATGTACAAATTAATGTTTACATAATAATATTTAATCAAAATGAATTTCTAGAGGTATAAGATACGATACAAAAATTTTTGACAAACAATTTATACGTATTTGAAAAATGATAAGGTTTTTAAAAATATTTACTAATTTCTTTGTTTATTTAAACATAAGAATTAAAGTGAATGATAATATGATTGTTGATTTTTATTTAATTATTAGTCAATTTGATTTGAAAATGTAAAAATGACACTAAATTGTGGGTAAAACTACATATACCATATTTCATCCACTGGTTGATTGGGAAAAATCTAGATTGGGAAGACATTCCATGAGAAATACAACTCATAGTGTCTAGCATATAAGTTGTTTGACTTGACCATATGTACTTTGACGTAATTATAATCAAAACTTTTATTAATTTCAATTGTAATAAAAATTTATTCTTGTAAACCATGCTTATATTTATAAACATGCTTTTTAACTCAAAATTTTCAATAAAAAAGTTTTCTAATAAATTTTGGGTCTTTCCACAAGGTCAGTAGGAAATGGAAACCGGCAACGTGAACCGTCTTTGTACTTTCTTGCTACCAGTGACAAGCACAAAAGGCGTACTAGTACAAAAAGATATTATTTTGTCAAATATGTACCAAAATACAATTCCATTATTATTTTAAGATGAATAAAGAAAATATGTTCACAAATTACTTTTCGAATTTCTTTTTTGAATAAAATTATAAATATTAAACTTTAATTCAAATAAATAAATATTTTAAACAGATATGTAACATTATGAATTTTACATGAAAAAAGTTAAAATGTGTTGTAAAAGACATGCCTGTACTTTAACAAAACTAAGACATTTTGTCAACCCTAAGTAAGTTTTATTGTTATCTTAATTTATATTTTATACTTGCAACACTTAAAGTCTGTAAAAATGCAAAGGAGCATATTTGAGTCTTTTTCCTAAAACAGTATCAAGCATAAGGATTCTATCTAGAAGAAGATCAAGAAGATCATGCCTCAAAAGAATTTTGAAGAAGCTTGGAGTTGAATAAATCTGTTTGGAGAAAAATACTCCAAGTCAAGATCTCTACAAGTCACAGATTTAATGTTATAGAGAAGTCATTCGAGAACTCCAGAATGGCTTATGGAGAAGTCAGGAAAGCTACTAGAGAACTCAGAAAGATATCGACAAGCCAAATTGAAGACATGAAGATTGGAGATATCACCAATGCTACCACCGCTGATGCCATTATTATAGTTACCACCAATGACACAGAGGCTATTTGCACAGAAGATAGTAATTTTGTATATCGCTGAAGGGAGACCAGGCTACAGAACTAAAAATTACAACAGGCAAAAAATCAATCACTTCAAGTAAAAACAAAATTTGAAGATAAAGAAACTAAAATATGCAAAAATATCTCAATCATGTTTACTCACCGCCAATGGGAGATAAATAGGTTTGCTGGGTTTACCAACATCAATGCACGGAAAGTACGCAGAAGTTCTAAGTTCCAAATTCAGATGTCTTCTAAAGTATTCATAAACTGTAATCTCCTTAGGCTTCACTTCACCACGGCTACCGGTATCTCCAGGTATTTCTTTCAATGTGAAACTTCAAACAGAAAGAAACAAAGTGAGAAGCTATTCACAGACAGGCCTCTTCATTTTGAACAATAGAAAAGGATGAATTAAAAAAATTAAACAACTTACTATAGCTCATTGCAAGGCTTCTCACTCAACCCTTTTATCTTAAATTCTCGGTTGCTATGCGTGGCCTTGACTCTCATGTTTCTCAGCATTTTCTTGGCCTGTTGCATTTGTAAAAGCACAATTTAATAGACACAAAAAAGAAGCACAATGCAGGTTTTTCAGGTGTCATTTCATAAATTACCTTAATCTAGTCTATTCTACGAGCATCCTGTATACCCTGATTGGCTCTCAGGAAATCAATTACAGGCCCAGGAGTAAGGATCATGGTCGTTGACACGTCTGAAAAAATGAATGAGTAAGTGGGCATCAAGTGAAATAAGGGAGTCAAGTGAAATAAGTGTTTTAGAGATATAATCTTGAAAACGGGGTTAGGCAGAAAAATATAGCATCCTTACCTAAATTGAGTGACAATCCTCCCTGAGTAGGACGAAAACTAGAATGGAGACCACGACAAGCAGAAACCCCTCCTCCAACACTAGTAAGCATCCTAGAGTCGTCATGGAAAAATGACTGTCTCACCAAAAGGCTATCCCTGCATATTCCACATTCATAACAGTAAGCAATGCATCATTTCAAAGTGCAAGTTTCTTAATTAGTTCCGGTCTTCTGGATACCTTTTAGCCGCTTGTTGTCTCAAGACAATGTCAAGCACCCTCAGTGCATCTTAAACTTTTTCAGTGTCAGCTCCATTCAAATATAAGCTTATGGCTGAAAATGGTTAGCCTGCCTACGTGTTTATGTATTGAAATATAAGTTTTTACAACACTATAATTTATCCCAAATAGAGCCTACATCTTTATCAAGTAAGAAATCTCATTTTCAACCATGTGTCATGTAATATAAAGTTAAATAGTGATGGGGCTTCACTTGTACTAATCTACATTTATATTTATGCTATATATTTACATAGTAAAAGTTAAAAAAGAACAAAGAAAGCTTACACAAGTAGATTGATGAAGAGGAGAAAAAGAAGGGACTTGGAGCACTTTCTTCATTGTTTGTGGAACTTGTTGCAAATAGCAAGAAAAATATAATTCCTCTGCATATGTCTCTAAAAAATTTTCACACATAAACATAAAATAAATTTAACAGTGTAATCAAACAAATATGAAGATAAAATATAAATAATATGTGGGCTTTTTATCTATAAATTTTCATTTTTTTAGTATATCATGTATTTGATTATTTATGAGGAACAAAAAGTTATTACAAATGTAACTAAATTCTTTTTCTTAAATTTGAGATATAATCTTGAAAGGGATAATTCTTGATATCAAGATCATTTAAAAACAAATACAAATGGCATTTCATGTCAATCCACATCCATATATACAAGAAAATGGGATACTTATTCCAGTGTTTTAATTTTTAACAAAAGTTTGTGCAAAAAACACATAAGAAAGGGAAATAAAGATATAGGAAAATATAAATTATTACCTTACCCTTGTTAAACAATATCAATTCATGATAATCTGCAAATCTTGTCCACTTAATCCTGCACCAATTCATTTGAAGATGTGTTTAACCTTACAGCACCAAAACACTCTTTCACACAAAACACTACAAGAAAAAAGGCTAAATTCGACCGAAAAAAATCGGTCGAATTTAGCTTAATTCGACCGTGCGCGGTCGAATTTAACTAAATTCGACCGATTTTGAATCGGTTGTAATAAAGGGAGTCGAATTTAGGAGTTCGGTCGTATTTAACTAAATTCGACCGACTAATTACGACCGAATATTTACGATCGCTTAAATTCAACCGAAGAAATTCGACCGAGGGCAGTCGAATTCAATTTTTTACCTAAAATTTGAAAATCCCGCCCAAATAATTAAATATTTTCAAAAAAATTTAAAAATCCCACCCAAATAATTAAATTTTTCGAAAAAATTTAAAAATACCGCCAAAATATTAAATTCGACTGTAAGCAATCGAAAATTAATTTCTACTATTTTTGGTTGCAACATAAATTCAACCGAATTCGATCAAATTCAACTAACACCAGATTTTTTTTAAAAAAAAGAGCAAAATGCTGCTTAATTTCATTTTATAATTTCAACCTAACCAAACTAGAACATCTTGGAACGTATCATTTCAACAACCATAATTCTACACAATATTATATGCAACTAATACAACACAAATGTATAAAAAGACAATGTCAACAAAAAATTTAATGGCTCAAAAAATCCGATAATTACTATTACAATATACTAAAATCATCTCTTAATTCCATCTAGACATTGCATCAAACATCTTGTGTGCGCTAAGAGTACTAGTAAAAATTTGCATCCTTGATATTGCTACTACTGTCGTAGCTGCACACATCAGACCATTTCAGCTGTTGTACCATTTCAAATATCTCCAAATGGCGATATTTAATCGCTATGTGTAAAATACATCGGCCATCCTCTTTGATATGCTCAACAGCCTTTAGATGAACCTCAAGGATTTTCTCCACAATTTCAAAGCAGCTTGTTTGAGTTGCAACAAGCAATGGCATTTGTTGTTTCTCAGCTTTCTTCTGTTCCATAGCAATCTCCTTTTCAGTTTTCCTTTTGCTCTCGGTTTGCTTCTCCTCAATAACCTTAGTTTCTCTTTAGTCAACTACAGGCTTTGTCATTTTCCATGTATCATTTGGTATCAAAATATTTGCAAACTTTACCGCTTCCTTATACTTTTTCCTCTTATCAACTATTTTGTCCCACCAGTGTACTCTGTAACCTGATGCAGCTATTTTCAAGATAATCAAGGTCAACGAGTCAGCTCAATAAATTATTATCGGCCAAGAAAATAAATGATCTGTCTAAACAAGTATTGTGTCAATAAATGCTCTCATGTTATTGTATACTAGTTTCTATCAGTTTATTTCTGGACAAAAGTTTTATGTAATAGGCAGAAATGTTGAAATGATTAAAACAAACTAAACACAGGCACAACAAAGAGAATACCAAAAACAGCAGCTACAACTTTTCATATTGCAAATACCAAAACAAAACCGCCAGAAAACCCACCACTTCCTCCATAACAATCGGGAAAAAAGAGCAGAAATCAGAGCTGAATCATCTTTAAGCACAATCTCGGAACACCAGCGACCTCAACCCCAGCCTTCAGCACACCTAATCCATCACCAACCCCCAACCGAAACCTATACGCCACTCCTCAAACCACCAATCCAAACCCATTCGCCACACCCTCAACTAACCCTAACCCATTCACCACACTCGCAACCTCCAATCCAAATCCAAACCCATTCAATTTTAAGAGAGATGCCTTGAACTTGAAAACCCGACGATTTTATACAGACTTAACCTATGATTGAGAGGCAGTGAGATATGGTTTGGAGATTTGAGTGCCATTTTTTAGTTTTCTTTTGGGTTCAGGTGATTTAGAACAGGAGACAGGGCTTGTAGATGTGAGTGAAGAGAGTCGCTTGAGATGGCCTTGAGGATTGTCTTTACGATGATTTATATCAAGATGCTAAATTGTTAGGGTTTTTTATTGGGCTGGGACTTTGTTAAAGAGCTTCCTTTTGTAAGACTATATTGAAAGCTTAATTATATATAAAAGTAGTTCATACTTTTATTATAGAATATAAATATAAATAATTATTGAATCATTTACAAATAAATATCCGTATAATTGTATTATCCAAAACGTATATAAAATTTAATAAATTACAAAGTCCAACCTAATATTAATTCATTCCTAATCTTAAACAAATATTTAAATTTTAGAAAATTATCAAATATAAGAAAAATCAAAAGTCTCTCCTCACATATATATTTTCCTTCCCCTAAATATTTGTATATATGATGAATGTTATTCTTTTATATTATTTTTTTTGTAATATACAAAAGTATCTAAATTTTTAAATATTTTTTGATATTTTCAATTTTTTAAAAATATTTTTCATCGATCCAACCGTATGGATGTCAATATATATATATATACATATATATATATATATTAGTGATATAACGAAAATTTCAGATCAAAATAATTTTATTTGGTTTGCCATTTTAAAAATCAAGCATCAGGTTGACTAGTACAACTACTTAGTGTTTGGTCATGAATTCGTGTTTCGATTTCTTTAAAAATATTTTTCACCGATCCAACCGTACGAATGTCAATAGATATATATATTAGTGATATAACCAAAGTTTCATATCAAAATAATTTTATTTGGGTTGCCATTTTAAAAGTCAAACATCAGTTTGACTAGTACAACTAGTCCTGAATTGGTGTTTCGATTTTTTTTAAAATATTTTTCATCAATCCAACTGTAAGGATGTTAATAGATATATATATATATATATATATTAAAGATATAACCAAAGTTTCAGATCAAAATAATTTTTTTTGGTTTGCCATTTTAAAAGTCAAACATCAGTTTAACAAGTACAGCTAGTCGTGAATTGGTGTTTCGAGTTTTTTAAAAATATATTTCATTGATCCAATTGTATGAACGTCTATATATATATATATATATTAGTGATATAACCTAAGTTTTAGATCAAAATAAATTTATTTGGATTGCCATTTTACCGGTCAAACATTAGTTTGACTAGTACAGATTACTAATGTTCAGTCCTAAATTGGTGTTTTGAATTTTTTAAAAATATTTTTCATCGATCCAAATATATGGATGTCAATAAATATATATATTAGTGATAAGACCAATTTTTCATATCAAAATAATTTTATTTGGTTGTCATTTTAACAGTTAGGCATCAGTTTGACTAGTACAACGAACTAGTATTTATTCCTGAAGTGGTGTTTCGATTTATTTAAAAATATTTTTTCATTGATCCAACCGTATGGATATTAATAGATTTATAGATTAGTGATATAACTAAAGTTTTAGATCAAAATAAGTTTATTTGGATTGCCATTTTACCAGTCAAACATCATTTTGACTAGTACATATAACTAGTGTTCGGTCCTAAATCGGTGTTTTGATTTTTTGGAAAATATTTTTCATTGATTCAACCGTATGGATGTCAATAAATATATATATTAGTGATATAACCAAAGTTTCAGATCAAAATAAATTTATTTTGATTGCCATTTTACTAGTCAAACATCATTTTAACTAGTACATATAACTAGTGTTCGGTCCTAAATTGGTATTTTGAATTTTTTAAAAATATTTTTAATCGATCCAACCACATGGATGTCAACAGATATATATATATATATATATATTGGTGATATAACCAAATTTTCAGATCAAAATAATTTTATTTGGTTGCCATTTTAACAGTTAGGCATCAGTTTAATGCGTACAGCTAACTAGTGTTTAGTCCTGAATTGGCGTTTTGATTTATTTAAAAATATTTTTCAATGATCCAACCGTATGGATCTTAATAAATTTATAAATTAGTGATATAACCAAAGTTTTAGATCAAAATAAATTTATTTATATTGCCATTTTACTAGTCAAACATCATTTTGACTAGTACATATAACTAGTGTTCGGTCCTAAATCAAGCATCAATTTTATTTTTTATCAAATAAAGAAATTAGAAAAAAAAATTAGCGCACAATTTATTTTTTCAAGAATTAAATTTTTTTATTTGGATAACTTTTATTCTCTCCCATATTCATAATTTCAAAATATTCACTAACATTTAAATAAGTTTTTTTAATAAAAAAAATAAATTTTAAAAAATCCTAAATACAACCGAATTTCATTGAAATATATTTTCAAAACGGGCGAGAAATTTCCCTCACTTTTTTCGAAAATTTAAAAAGTGTAGGTAAATTTCCCGCCATTTTTAAATATAAAATTTGACTGAAATCAGTTGAATTTAGGAGTGCCAAATAAATTAATTTGCGGGAAAATTCCCTCCACTTTTTTTATTAGGGCTAAATTCGACCGAAAAAAATTCGGTCGAATTTAGGGGTTAAATTCGACCGGTATAGTTTCGACCATTTTAATTTCAACCGTTTTCGGTTAAAATTGGTTGTAAATACGACCGTTTAAATACGACCGTTTGAATTCGACCGAGGCCGGTCGAATTTAGCCGTGTCTAAGGGATTTGACCGCCAGCGGTCGAATTTAACCCCGGTCGAATTTAAATCAGTTGTATTTAACCTTGTTTTCTTGTAGTGAAATATAAATAATACCAAAACACTATTTCATAGCCATGTACAAGTTTATTTTGTTTTTAAGTCGGCCGCTTGTGGTTATATTAGGGTTTGACCTACATTTTTTATTTTCTCTATTCTGGAGGCCCAATTGTATATAATAGGTTTCGATGGGCCGAATATAGTTTAAATTTTTGATTCAACATAGTGTGCTCCATGTATTATATAAATTAATTGGATGTGGATGTACAAGTCTAAATAAGTATTACTCTAATTTATTTTGTATGGTAAATAAAATGACATTGTAAAAATTAAGTAGTAAGTATTGTATAAAAAATATAACTTAAAAATGACATTTCATCGAAAATTTTAAATTTGATTATATATAAATCACATACTGACCTCAATTAACAATAATATATGTACAACTACAACCCTTACTAGCAAGGATAATATTACTATTACAATAGATTTAAGTCTAAAAAACATGTGGCTATAATGTAGAAATTAATTGTCATGTACAAATTAATGTTTACATAACAATATTTAATCAAATTGAATTTCTAGAGGTATAAGATACGATACAAAATTTTTTGACAAACAATTTATACGTATTTGAAAAATGATAAGGTTTTTAAAAATATTTACTAATTTCTTTGTTTATTTAAACATAAGAATTAAAGTGAATGATAATATGATTGTTGATTTTTATTTAATTATTAGTCAATTTGATTTGAAAATGTAAAAATTACACTAAATTGTGGGTAAAACTACATATACCATATTTCATCCACTAGTTGATTGGGAAAAATCTAGATGGGGAAGACATTCCATGAGAAATACAACTCATAGTGTCTAGCATATAAGTTGTTTGACTTGACCATATGTACTTTGACGTAATTATAATCAAAACTTTTATTAATTTCAATTGTAATAAAAATTTATTATTGTAAACCATGCTTATATTTATAAACATGCTTTTTAACTCAAAATTTTCAATCAAAAAGTTTTCTAATAAATTTTGGGTCTTTCCAGAAGGTCTGTAGGAAATGGAAACCGGCAACGTGAACGGACTTTGTATTTTCTTTCTACCAGTCACAAGCACAAAAGGCGTACTAGTACAAAAAGATATTATTTTGTCAAATATGTACCAAAATATAATTCCATTATTATTTTAAAATGAATAAAGAGGATATGTTCATAAATTACTTTTCGAATTTCTTTTTTGAATAAAATTATAAATATTAAACTTTAATTTAAAAAAATAAATATTTTAAACAGATATGTAACATTATGAATTTTACATGAAAAAAGTTAAAATGTGTTGTAAAATACATGCCTGTACTTTAACAAGACTAAGACATTTTTTCAACCCTAAGTAAGTTTTATTGTTATCTTAATTTATATTTTGTACTTACAACACTTAAAGTCTGTAAAAATGTTTTGTACCTGCAACACTTAAAGTCTGTAAAAATGCAAAGGAGCAGACTTGAGTCTTTTTTTCTAAAACAGTATCAAGCATAAGGATTCTATCTGGAAGAAGATCAAAAAGATCATGCCTCAGAAGAATTTTGAAGAAGCTTGGATTTGACTAAATCTGTTTGGAGAAAAATACTCCAAGTCAAGATCTGTACAAGTCACAGATTTAATGTTATAGAGAAGTCATTCGAGAACTCCAGAATGGCTTATCGAGAAGTCAGGAAAGCTACTAGAGAACTTAGAAAGATATCGACAAGCCAAATTGAAGATATGAAGATTGGAGATATCACCAATGCTACCACCGCTGATGCCATTATTAAAGTTACCACCAATGACACAGAGGCTATTTGCACATAAGATAGTAATTTTGTATATCGCTGAAGGGAGACCAGGCTATAGAACTAAAAATTACAACATGCAAAAAATTAATCGCTTCAAGTAAAAACAAAATTTGAAGATAAAGAAACTACAATATGCAAAAATATCTCAATCATGTTTACTCACCGCCAATGGGAGATAAATAGGTTTGCTGGGTTTACCAACATCAATGCACGAAAAGTACGCAGAAGTTCTAAGTTCCAAATTCAGATGTCTTCTAAAGTATTCATAAACTGTAATCTCCTTAGGCTTCACTTCACCATGACTACCGGTATCTCCAGGTTTTTCTTTCAATGTGAAACTTCAAACAAAAAGGAACAAAGTGAGAATCAATTCACAGACAGGCCTCTTCATTTTAAACATTAGAAAAGGAAGAATTAAAAAAATTAAACAACTTACTATAGCTCATTGCAAGGCTTCTCACTCAACCCTTTTATCTTAAATTCTCGGTTGCTATGCGTGGCCTTGACTCTCACGTTTCTCAGCATTTTCTTGGCCTGTTGCATTTATAAAAGCACAATTTAATAGACAAAAAAGAAGAAGCATAATGCAGGTTTTTCAGGTGTCATTTCATGAATTACCTTAATCCAGTCTATTCTACGAGCATCCTGTATACCCTGATTGGCTCTCAGGAAATCAATTACAGGCCCAGGAATAAGGATCATGGTCGTTGACACATCTGAAAAAATGAATGAGTAAGTGGGCATCAAGTGAAATAAGGGAGTCAAGTGAAATAAGTGTTTTAGAGATATAATCTTGAAAACGGGGTTAGGCAGAAAAAAATATAGCATCCTTACCAAAATTGAGTGACAATCCTCCCTGAGTAGGACGAAAACTAGAATGGAGACCACGACAAGCAGAAACCCCTCCTCCAATAATAGTAAGCATCCTAGAGTCGTCATGAAAAAATGACTGCCTCACCAAAAGGCAATCCCTGCATATTCCACATTCATAACAGTAAGCAATGCATCATTTCAAAGTGCAAGTTTCTTAATTAGTTCCGGTCGTCTGGATACCTTTTAGCCGCTTGCTGTCTCAAGACAATGTCAAGCACCCTCAGTGCATCTTAAACTTTTTCAGTGTCAGCTCCATTCAAATATAAGCTTATGGCTGAAAATGGTTAGCCTGCCTACCTGTTTATGTATTGAAATATAAGTTTTTACAACACTATAATTTGTCCCAAATAGAGCTTACATCTTTATCAAGTAAGAAATCTCATTTTCAACCATGTGTCATGTAATATAAGTTAATAGTGATGGGGCTTCACTTGTACTATCTACATTTATATTTATGCTATATATTTGCATAGTAAAAGTTAAAAAGAACAAAGAAAGCTTACACAAGTAGATTGATGAAGAGGAGAAAAAGAAGGGACTTGGAGCACTTTCTTCATTGTTTGTGGAACTTGTTGCAAATAGCAAGAAAAATATAATTCCTCTGCATATGTCTCTAAAAAATTTTCACACATAAACATAAAATAAATTTAACAGTGTAATCAAACAAATATGAAGATAAAATATAAATAATATGTGGGCTTCTTATCTATAAATTTTCATTTTTTTAGTATATCATGTATTTGATTATTTTATGAGGGAAAATAATATATCAAAATAATAT
>NW_027421203.1:0-112181 GCF_009905375.1 Apium graveolens | reverse complement strand
ACATGGTTATGGAAGAGGGGCAAAACAGACGATGTATTGTGCTGCTATAGTGGGGTCAACTGTGATGGCTGCCGCACTTTTTCGAGTTTTGGGGCAAGATGATGCACAACTCCCTTTAGCCGCAACTGTGATAGGGTGACCTTTCCTATCACCTCCTGTGCAAACATTACACTATTTAATAAAAATAAATAAAAATCAATATAAAAGAATCAAAAAGGGAATTAGTATGTATACCTCCCCAGATCTTTGAAGTATAATGAACAATCCCTCATAAAGCTACACATATGAAAAATTAAGGATTAAAAGTGCCAACCTATAATACAAAGCAATCAAAATCTTATTTATTAGAAATTAGTTGTACCTTTAGCACAAAGACCCTGATGTCTTCCCCTGATCGGCTCTCCTCACCATCTTTGCAGCTCAATTGGTTGGTCATATACTAAATTTTGAAGTTCTGGAATATGGTAAGATTGGGGCGGCCGTCAAGGAATTAGGATTATGGAGTATGTGCAACACCCTTAAGTTTATATAGGGGCTGGTATATAAAACATTAGAAATTTGTAGGAAATTTCTTAGAAATTTCTTTACTATATTCTTCAATCAAGTAATTTTTCTATTTGTCTATATTTTTTTTTAGTTCATATTCTTTGTAAGGTTTAAAAACAAAAAATTACTTTTTGTTTCTTTTTTATAGTTTTATGATAAATATCAAAATAAATATTTATTAAATTTATTATTTTATTTAGTAATGCAAAAAACACAATTACAAATGATAAATTATTGAATTTTGTAATCCGTGCATATTTCCCACTCTCTCAGTCTCAATTCTATACATTTTCAAAGTGACTCACAATTGTAAAATTTTGTTATATAGAAATTAACTACTCACTAGTTATATATATATATACAAATAATCAAATAGAAACTAAAATTAAAATAAAAACTAGAAACTAATATCAGTCCTTAGATCAATCTAATCCAAGGGCCCCCTAGATGTAGTACACACGATATATATGCTCCCTCCTACACATAATTCTAGTTTTTCCCCTCCGTTTTTTATTTAATTTTTCCCGTTAATCGGTCAACTTTTTTTGAAATCCGACTTCACTGTATTTTTCTCCATATGTGCCATGTTTTGACGTGATTTAACAAAAAAATTATTTTAGTTTTTAGTTTTCATTATAAGGAGGTTTGTATTAGAGTAGCCCCTATATATATATATATATATATATATATATATGATGAGTACCATCACTTTACTCAATTTTCTTACTTTTTTTCTTCAAAATTACACAATTTCTTAATACCAAGCCATTTGTATATATTTCAAAGGGACCGAGAGAGTAATATTTAAAAGTTCTACATGAATCATTCAAATTTGAACTTTTTAAACTAATTTACTTATTTTTATGAAATATGTATTTCTAAATTAATTAAGTTAAACAATTTATAGGAGTAAAAGAATTGGTACTAAATACAACAATTATTTTTCAACCACATTATATAATTTATAAAAAACATCTTAGTGCAAATATATTATATTATATTATTTCAAATAATATATTAGTGTTTTTCCAAAAAATAAAATGGTGTATACAAAAATGATCAAAATAGACTATTTATGACCATTTTCAACAATATTTCTTATGAAGTTGGTCGGTTATATTGTGATCGGATATAATTGATGAAAATATTTCTTTGTTTGTCTATAAACATGAAAAAGACCAACAAACCAAAGTTGACACGCACCACCGTGACATCGTAGTCAACCGTGACATGTGGCACATACATGCCAAAGTAGGAAAAACCGGGACCAAGCAAAGGTGAATTGTAGATTTAAAAGTAACCAAAAACTTGGTCGGTTATCAAACTTTATTAAACATTCACGTTGCTGCCATGTAAATGGGTGGGACCAATACTCAAGAAAATGAAAAAGTTATTTATTAACTTTTGATCCGTAATGACCATTATCATACGATCGAAAAGTCATTTCCGACTCAGACTCATCCAATGTGACATATTTGGCGTAAGTTAATATAGGTGAAATTAATAGAAACACGTATTTAGAAAGTACACAAGTGAGATATAGACATCATAAGTTATATTCTAATTAATGATATATGATTTCTAAGTTCTCCTCTAAAATGATTTTTCCATGGCCTCCAACCTTAATTACCTATTATATTTTAATCACAAAATATGCTCAAAAGATTATAAAATCCATTTATATTGTTTTTGGCCCTTTTTTATTAAAAGCATTTATTTATGACCTATTGTTTCTCTTTTTCTTTTAATTACAAGTATTATTAGTGACTACATATTGTTATATCACTAATATATATCTATTGACATCCATAAGGTTGGATCGTTGAAAAATATTCTTAAAATAATCGAAACACTAATTCAAGATTCAACACTAGTTAGCTGTACAAGTCAAACTGATGCTTGACTGTTAAAATGTCAAACCAAATAAAATTATTTTGATATCAAATTTTGGGTACATCACTAATATATATATCTATTGACATCCATACGGTTGGATTATTGAAAAATATTTTTAAAATAATCGTAACACTAATTCAGGATTCAACACTAGTTAGCTGTACTAGTCGAACTGATGCTTGACTGTTAAAATGGAAAACCAAATAAAATTATTTTGATATAAAATTTTGGTTATATCACTAATATATTTATCTATTGACATATATACGGTTGGATTATTGAAAATATTTTTAAATAATCGTAACAATAATTCAGGATTCAACACTAGTTAGTTGTACTAGTCAAACTAATGCTTGACTGCTAAAATATCAAACCAAATAAAATTATTTTGATATGAAATTTTGGGTACATCACTAATATATATATCTATTGACATCCATACGGTTGGATTATTGAAAATATTTTTAAAATAATCGTAACACTAATTCAGGATTCAATACTAGTTAGTTGTACTAGTCGAACTGATGCTTGACTGTTAAAAATGGCAAACCAAATAAAATTATTTTGATATAAAATTTTGGTTATATCACTAATATATTTATATATTGACATCCATATGGTTGGATTATTGAAAAATATTTTTAAAATAATCGTAACACTAATTGAGGATTCAACACTAGTTAGTTGTACTAGTCGAACTGATACTTGACTGTTAAAATGTCAAACCAAATAAATTATTTTGATATGCAATTTTGGTTATATCACTAATATATTTATCTATTGACATCCATACGGTTGGATCGTTGAAAAATATTTTTAAAATAATCGAAACCTTAATTCAAGATTCAACACTAGTTAGCTGTACTAGTCAAACTGATGTTTGACTGTTAAAAGGTCAAACCAAATAAAATTATTTGATATGAAATTTTGGTTATATCACTAATATATATATATATATATATATATATATATATATATATATTGACATCCATATGGTTGGATCGTTGAAAAATATTTTTAAAATAAATGTAACACAAATTCAAAAGTAAACACTAATTAGATGTATTAGTCAAAATCATGTTTGACTGTTAAAATGTCAAACCAAATAAAATTATTTTGATATGAAATTTTGGTTATATCACTAATATATATATCTATTGACATCCATACGGTTGGATTGTTGAGAAATATTTTTAAAATAATCGAAACACAAATTCAGAAGTAAACAGTAGTTAGTTGTACTAGTCAAACTCGAGTTTGACTGTTAAAATGACAAGCCAAATTAAAGCCAAATATATTTATTTATATTTAAAATAATTATCAATACACTACAACATTTTTGCAATCATACAACTGTTTTTTTCGTTGTCTGAAAGGTAGTTTTTCCGTTGTCTATCCAACACTCGTGTGATCGAAGGTTGGACAACGGTTGTTAATACAGTTGTAATAAGGGAGATTCAACAACAGTGTTAACACTGGTTACAATCTGGATGACACAACGGTTGTTTTAGAAAAACAATTGTTGGAACATTTTTAACATGACAGTTTTCTTAGTAATAAACAACGGTTTATTTACGTCAAGAGAAAGTTCTAAATTTTCTTTCCAATTTTAAATATCTTTTCCAAACAACAGTTATTTTATCCATCTATTATTTATATAATAGAACAACAACAGTTATTTTCAGAGGTAGTAATATAAGTATCTTTTAGACAACAGTTTTAGGGTGGTGTTATAATGCAAAAGAGATAACGAATTACTTTTCGGGAACCATTAAAGAAATATTTGTAACACAACAGTTTACTAGGTAATAGACAACAGTTTAAAAAACCATTATCTTATTAGGTATATGCATTTTGCATATCAATTTCATATTTAATTAAAACCAGCTCCATAAAAAACCACAAAAATTAGTCCCCTGCCAAAATAAAATACCATAATCCATACCATAATCCAAAACAAAATCATACCATAATCTAGGCCCCCGCCAAAACAAAACCAATTCACTACCATACCATAATCCATACCATACCATAATCCATCCGTTCAACAATCCAAAACAACCAGATCTACCTACCAAACTACCAGCAATCCACCGAACACAAAATACATTATCGCAAGTCTACTTATCACCAACGACATATATAAAACATCCACTTTACGATAAGTTCAAACGAGTCTACTTGTCAACATACGATAAGTTCAAACGAGTCTACTTGTCAACATACGATAAGTTCAAACGAGGTCTACTTGTCACCAACTACATACATAAAACATCCAGTTTACGATAAGTTCAAAAGAAAAGAAAGGCGAGGACCTAGCTTGCACAATGTTTCATAAAATATTTTGCAAACTCAACCCTGATCTCGTTGATGTCATCCTCAGTGTAAACCAGGTTTGATCTACGCAGCCACTGAAATATGATCCAAAATTTTGTATAAGTAACATGTTCTGCCCTTATAAGAGTAAATACAAAGTGGATGAAAAGGCCCATAGATAGTCAATTGTCACCTTATTAGCAAAGTCCAGCTCCTTATCATGAATGATTTCCATCATGTATCGCATAACAAACAGGCCACAATCCTTGTTCCCGGTTTGCACTGGAACTCCCTAAAATATCAAACAAAAAATCATTTAAAATATCCAGTCTCCTTTAATAACATAATTAATATATGATCATAAAAATAAATAAATACCGCCATGTTCTCCCACAATACTTTCTTCTTCGGAACCTTTTTCAAATCCTCCTTGTACATTTTAATGGCACTGCAACCAAAACGAGATATATCAAAACACAAAATAACCACTACAAAATATGGTCGGACAAGATTTATAAGTTAAGACTTAATAATCAAATTTTATAACGTGAACTCTTACTTGTCGACAACATCCACCCATTCTCCATTTGCAATTCGGCGTTTAAGAGGGTCCATATAGTAGACTACCTCTGCGTCTGGATTGACAACTGTCAGGGTCCAGTGGTTGCTATAAAAAATAAACAGAGGTGCTTGTTAAATAGTAAAGCCTAAATTTGATGCTTTTTTGTCACTCAAACAACTTAAATATCATAAAAAAAATTACATTTCTATTAAATTAAAATCAACCTAAAAATTATTTAAACTCACTATTTGTGAAAAATAATCTAAAATGTGATACTAGTAGAGTGTAATTTACTGTAATAAACATGATCAGGTATAACATCAAAAATTGAAGGCTCATACTGATAAAATTTAAATTCCAGTAAATAAATCAACTTTAAAACTGAACCTATAAAATTATCATCAAATTTGAACTTGAAATATTATGAGGTTGAACTATACAATTTCCCCTGTCTGAGAAACAAACCTAACATCTAATAACAAAATCAATTAAATACTGTAAGCCATTTGATTACTTTTATATTAACTTTAAAACTGTCAAGGCATTTGATTACGTTTATACTGAACCAATGCAATTAATATAAATTTCAACAAATATTATCGAGTTTAACTATACAATTGAACCCATTCCTTACAAAATTAAAGCTAAATTCTTGAAAAAATTAATAAAAAACTGGCAAGGCTTAACAGCTTAATAGCTTGGGATAGTAAAAATACTTACATATCATTGTATGGCAGGAGAAAATGTTGCCCTTTCCTAGAATCTTTAAATCTTGTACACAATTCACGCGACCTCTGCACTGCACTGCCACATCCAATGGCACCGATTGTGCCTGGATCTACAAAGCTAATCATGTTGACCATCTTATGCTTCTTCACATATTCATTCAAGAAGCTACAAATTAAATTAAGCAGTCCTTAGTAAAGATTGTCATATTTATTCCAAGGCTATATACTTCGAAAAAAAACTTTGAATGAAAAGCTTACTGAATAAAAAGGCAAATGACAGAGCCGGCCATTTCACCGCCAGAGCACACTGCATGTATATCAGATAAGAACATGATTTGCTTCTTTGTAAAGCCAAATGCTTCTTTGCTTAGCTCAAAAGAAATTGTTCGGCCACCACTCAAGGCTTCCTTTGCCCATGTCCACAAACGTTTCATTGCAGAAGGATAATTCGGACCAATTTGAACAACAAGCTCTGGTTCAAATTCTTCAATTACTTTATACGTCTTCTTCATTTTCTTAGCACGGGCTTTCTTGGTTTTCTAAAACAATTGCAAATAAAATAATTAAAAAAATAGACTAAACAAACACATAGTACATATATTAACCATACTAAAAAAGCATTCTGACCTTGGCGGCCAAAACATGAGAAGTACTGCTATTGTTTCCTGCAATTATCATGTTTCTCGGCCATGCAATAAAAGTTCCCATGGCTTCTTGAACAGTCAAAATTTCATCCCCGATAGGGAAGGGAATCTTAGCATCTCCTTGAATGACTTTAGTGATAGACACCCTTGCGTTCTTTTCTCCAAGACTTACTCCATGGATAGTCTTCTCATGTCCTTCGGAAACGCGTACTTCATCAATTATTGCACAAGCAACAATGTTGCTCAACGATCCAACAGCCAATCGGCATACAGAACCACCTGAAGAATCCACTTTCATTTCCTCAACAGCCCTTCCATTATCATCCTCACCTGCCACCTTTTTATTATCCTCAAGCTCCACCGCTAAATCCACAAACAAATTATCTATCAATGTCACATTTTTATGATCACCTACAGCCACATCCACATCCACATCAACCCCACCCTTAGAGTGACAGCTTGCCTGCTGGGAATTTGGTTTCGGACTACCATCATATTGTACACCATTTTTCGATGAATGTGCATTGTATTTTTCAAATTCAGCAGCCCAAAATGCATCTCTCTCTTTAATAATTTTTGGAGTCTCCTCTGCCATGTACTTTTGAATTGCCTCACGTACGCTTTCTTCCACTGTCCTCGCTTTTTTTTTCCCTCGGAAGATCAAAATAAACCGACTGCTTTCACATGAATTCCCTGACCACGTACTCTGCCTCCGTGCTCAGGCTTACCGAGCGCCATTGTTAACACATCATTAGTACCTTCAACTTTAAGCTTTCCTTCCTTAACCTCCTCCTTCATCTTTTTCTACAAAAATTCAGTAACATTTTTCACCATAAGCACATACATCCTTTAAGCACATTCATCCTTTAATTAAAATATTACACAACTAACACCAATTTGTTTTTACTAGTTATAAGCACATTCATCCTTTAATATATTTAATTTAATAGATTCAATTGCAAGCACAAGAGACGACTTAGTTTACTTGGTGGTACATGGGACCTAGTAAGTACATTCATTGACAAACTAATCCAAGGATAAAAAAATATTAAAATAAAATATTAACCAACACAGAATACAAAATCTAGACATTTAATATTATGAACCAATTTTCAATATAAACATGTGTATTTGACTCTCTTAGTGAACAGGGGATTATTAAAATATATAATTAACTACTAATATTAAATATGATACAATCAACATGCTACTAGCACTAAAGGCATACAAACAAATCCTAAGTTAAACTAGAGACCACTAATTCGAATTATACATTGTAATAGAAAAAGATAAACTATAGAAAGGCTTCATGTGTATATAATTTATTAAAATTTAACTTTTGAAACTTCAGTTCCTTATTAAAAAATACACAAATATGTGCATCAAATAGAATGGAAAATTATATTAATAACTTACAATTTCCTTAGCTTTTTCTGCAACTTCATCATTTAAAAAATTACCATCTTCGTCCATCCTTGCTAGGATCCAAGTGTCCGACCGATCTACTTCCTCTGCATCTGGATGAGATTCAGTCTACATTTACATGTAAAGGATCACCTTAGTAATAACATAAACATGCTTGTAAAATTAATATGAAGAAAAAAATGTGCTTGTTATTTCATTTCACTAACCCATTCATTCTCGAGATTAGCATAACCTTTTCGAGACATTCGATGTGGATATTTACTCAGCTTCCTTCTTTCTTGTTGTTCTTTATGAATTTTCTTCATAAAAAGCAGCAATAAGGTTAGAAGATCATAACTAAGTAAATATTAAAATGAATAAAGCTAAGTAGAAATATACCAGAAACTCAGGCGACGTGCGGTCAGCAACAAATATGTCCCAGTGTGATTTTTCTATAAAAGTAAAATCTGCAGGAGGATGTGCAAAAAATTGAGGTTGATCCAGATAAGGAAGAATGTAGTACTTGGTCAGCCGACATTTAAATTCCCTCCATTTTGCCCCGGCCGATCTGAATACCAACTTTTTTGCAGACTCAGGTACAACATAAGCCATCTACGGACATATACCAACAAATTTAAAGTTAAAAGGTGCTAGTTAATGAAGAACAAATAATAAAAATAAAAGTTAAAATGATGGAAGTTATTTATATTCATTTTACCTGCACACAGTCCCAAATTTTTGTCTTTGTCTCTTTAGGAACACATTTCCAAGAATCATGCCAGATCGGGATTTTGGTTCTTGCCAAAACTCCAATATATGATTGCATCTCTTTACCTTCTTCACCATATGGCTCTCCTTTTACATTAAAAGACACAGTAAGTTTGATCCCTCAGATCTTGCGTTTCACAATTCGGTGCATCGTTACACAGCCTCGCTTCAATAGTTTTAGTCCTTGAGTATTGTCCGGTTTGGTAACAACTTTTTCTCGTTTTCTTTTCTTTGATATTTTCTTTTGTAAGTTTTCAGAAATGGCCTTCTTCACAGTTTTTGGGGGAGAACTCAATGGAGTGGAGGTCTCGCTATTCGTGGACTTTTTCTTTCTTAAAGCCCTTAGCACACTCATTGTCCTTGGATGGGGTGAAGATCGTGTCTTTTTGAACCCATTCCGGTGAGACGCTTTCTTTTTCAAATTTCCCTTATCTGCCTTGGTCTTCTTCTTAGGAGTACCCATAACCTGTGAAGTACACAAACAAGGAATAAGTACAACATTAACATGACAGTAAACTCAATAAAACTCAAAGACATTACAGGTAAAAGAACCTAAAAACAACAAAAGAATAACCATCTGAGATATCTTAACTTTCCCACTTAAAAGCGTATTATAAATTTTACTTAAAATGACACACTTTGAGTGCCTAAACTAACCAGAGATGTACACAAACAAACATTCAACCACCAATAAAATCTAGCTTATAATCGTACAACTTACGGCATGTGAATAAAGATAAATTATCCATTTATTATAGGACAGTAGCACAGGGCACATTCAACTAACTAATCGACTGCAGAGTTATAACAAACAAACCAGTAATTTCATCTCAAAAATCAATAGAAACATGAAACAAAAAACAAGAAATTAGCACAGTTACAAGATTTCAAACAGAAATTAGCACCCTGTTAATATCCATTTGGAACAAAAAACAAGAGAATAGCAAGAACCGGGGGTTTCATCATTAGATAATTACAGTTTAAAACCAGGGGTTTCATCATCAACACTCAACACTCCACAATTGCATGCAAAATTTACATAATAAAACAAACCAAAGACACTCCACAATACCATCAAACATTGCATGCAACATTCCGCAAAGCAAAGACACTCCACAATACCATCAAACAGAGCATGCAACATTTAAATCTCATAAAATATTGAGTTAAAAATAAAAAACCCCAACATAAATTGAAGAGGGTTTTATAGTTCTAAAATAAATCAAAAAACCCCAAATAAATTGAATAACATTTTAGAAACTTATTAAAAACATGTAAAAATCAAAAACCCCCAAATATAGATGAGGGCTTTATGGTCTCTAATTGAATTAGAAACATACCAGTATAATCGAATGGAAGAAGAGGAAGAAGATTGTGTGAAGAAGAGGAAGAAGATTGGGTGAAGAAGAGGAAGAAGATTGTGTGAAGAAAATCACTGTGAAGAAGAGTAACTGATGATGGGGAAGAAGGGGGTTGGGGAGTTATGACGAGGAGTAACTGATGGGGAAGAAGGAGGTTGGGGAGTAAAGTTTTTGGGGGGATATTTCGGGGGGATACTAAAAATAAAGGGGGGAGATTAAATTTAAAAGAGAGGGAAAATGAAAAATATTCACTTCAAACCAACGGCTTAGATACAGATCTGGTTTAATCCAATGATCAACAAAATCTGTTATTATTTAATTTTTTTAAAACCTAAAAATCAAAAATTAAAATATATATAAATTATCCATATATTTGGAGATATAGTAACTGTTGTAAGATCAACTATCACATAACGGTTCTTACAGGATACCGTTATCGTATGCTATATTATTTAAATAGTAGTTGTGTAACGGTTTCTTACACACACCGTTGTCTCATATATTTTCCAACAAGAATTTTTTGTCCTAAACCGTTGTCTATAATCTAAAACAAAAATAAGAATAATCTATTGTAAAACTTTTAATTTTTAAATGTCCGATGTTTGCGAGTGCACATATGTTGATAAAACATTTGACGTAATCCATAAAAGTTAAATTTTTGGTACCTTAAAAGTTCGATAATCTGATTCGAAGACTTCGATTATATCACTATAAACAAATAATAATAATAATTAAGAATATTACTATAAACAAACGTAGATTACGCGGACAGAGACGTTTGTGAATAAAAATTTATTAAACAACTATTAATTAAGGATATTAAGTTTCTCTTTGTAAAATTTTAAAATAATTAAAGATGGAGTTGTAACTAGGGTGGAGCACGGTTTGGTTTGGGACATTTTTTGGCCAAAACTGAAACTAAAACCGTATGTCCTTAATTTTAATATTTAATAAATATAAGTTGAATTTACGACTTATAAGTTGATAAGTAAGTTATGTTTCAAGATGTCAATCTAATCAAAATTCATTAATTTTAATTAGATGTTGAATTGTTGCATTATGATTTTAGTGAAAATAAATATAAAGCTATTTTATTGAAAGCTGAAAAAGACTTTCATTCATAAGAAAAAAGAATTACTATCGTTGGGATCTGATTCTGCAGTAGAATCAGATCCCAACGATAGTAATTCTTTTTTCTTATGAATGAAAGTCTTTTTCAACTTTCAATAAAATAGTTTTACATTTATTTTCACTAAAATTATAATTCAACAATTCAACATCTAATTAAAATTAATGAATTTTGATTAGATTGACATCTTGAAACATAAATTTATAAAATAAAGTTGATGAAGAAGAAAAAATCAAAATATATTCAGAACAAAGTACGTCGTTACTAACATTCAACTTATCAGCTTATAAGTCGTAAATTCAACTTATAAGTAGGGTCGACTGATAAGGTGACTTATAAGGGGTTACGGTTACGATATAAGGATCACTAGGGGAGGAGAATTTATGATTATGCCTCCTGAGTTAGAGTCTGTCCCTAAATGCGGTTTAGCTTGGTTCACGTGGTTTGCAGGCTATTGCGTGAACCCGTAGGGTTTACCCAGTGCGCACCTGAAGGGTAGCGGCTGCGGGTTACCTACAATAAAAAAAATTATTCGGGGTTAAGATAGGGTTTAAAGTATAATGTTTAGAATAATTGATGAATATGCTTAATAAGAAAGATTCAATTAATATAAAAACACATCGGAACATCTTTTTCTAGAAAAGGTATCAATATTGTATATGATAATCATATTCATATTCGAAGCACATCCATATGTTTGGATCATTGAAAGGGTGATTTAAACATCCGTATAATTGGATCGTCGAAAATATTTACAAATTTAGAAAATATCGATAAACATGGGATATCAACTCCAAAAAGTCGAACTTATCGCTAGTGAGTTATATGTAACAGTTTACAAACAACTATTTAATCTAGTGTTGGGCAATAGTTTTTCAAAAACACTATTATGTAAAACAATATATAGTTCGGAACTCCCAATTGTCGATACGATCAAGTTGTAAAAACAAATAACAAACTAAAGATAATTAGATGATTTATTTACCGATCGTTTAACACTAATAATATAAAAAATATTGAAATTGAAAATGATAATAAAGACATTCTAAACGATTCAAACTACACTAATATCTATTAAAGAACATCTTCACAATTTTTCGTGTAATATAAATTCGATATTCTTATTACCGACATACTATTTTGTTAAAATAATTTGTGATTATTTATTTTTTAATAAATTATATAATTTATTCCTCTATATTAATTTATTCAAATACATAAAATCCAAATTATTGTGGTCCTAGAGAATAAATGAATTAATATTATTCAAAATATTTTAATTTATGAGCCATGTATTTTTTATATAATAATTTAGTTGAGACTTAAACATATTATTAATTACTTTTTATTTCAGACATATATTTGTTCGGACATATGTATCTGTCGGAACAAGAACACATTTATTTACTTGGTAGTTAGGCCGTTCATCCATGTCCATGTGCTCTCAAATCCATAATACTCTCAAATCTATGCTCAAATTCGTGCTAATACTCTCAAATCTATGCTCAAAATCGTGCTCATACCCTCAAGTCCTCAAATCTAGATATCAAATCCATGTCACATCAAGATTCCAAGACATCAAGATCTCGGGTTTTAAATTTATTTTCACACTTGAACAGGTAAGTACAGTCTTTTATGAAGTCGGGTTTATATGTACTCTCTTTTGAATTCATTTTGATGAATTCATTCTTTTGTGATTCTGAACTAGGGTTCATATTGATTTGGGGGAAATATAAAGACTTCACAATTCATTTTTAAGAAGCTATAAAGACAGGTAAGTACTTTAATTTATGCATTTGGGTTATATAAGTCCTCTGTTTTGAATTCATTTTGATGCCTTTTTTACTTCAATTAGGGTTCAGTTATAAAGATTTTGGGGAAATTTAAAGATTTCATAATTTAGTCTGAATTTGAGGTTCTATTCAGACTTTTAAAAGATGGATAGGTCATGGTTAAAAGCGGATAGAAGAACGAAAGAGTTCAAAAAAGGAGTGGAAGATTTGTTAATATTTGCATTTGAGAATGGTTATAATGCAGAAAAAATCAGTTGTCCATGTGTAAACTGCGCACATAGTAAATCATGGAGAGCGCAGATAGTTAAAAACCATCTTTTTCAAAATGGTATTGATCAAACTTATACACGTTGGATATGGCACGGGGAGAATAATTCTGTAGAAAGTTCTAATGAAACCGATACTTCGGAATCTATCAATCAAGGCACCTCAAGAATGGGTGAACGTGACGAGGACGACGACGATGATATGTCTTCTGATGAAAGTTCTGACGAAACCGACACTTCTGATTTCATTAACCATGTTAAAGGTGAACATCAACCTCTTTATCCTGGATGTGGGAGGTACACTAAGATGAAAGCTCTGGTCTAGTTATACAACTTGAAAGTGAAGCATGGTATGTCTGATTCATGCTTCAGTGATATTCTGTTATTACTTGGCTCTTTACTTCCAGAAGGCAACAACATCCCTTCTTCCTTCAATGAAGCAAAAAAACCTTATGTGCATTAGGAATGGGGTATGAAAAGATACACGCATGTCCGAATAATTGTCTCTTATACCGTGGCGATTTAGATGAAGAACAAACTACTTGTCGCGTATGTAAGGCCTCTAGATGGAAATTGAACAAAAAAGGAGATGAACTTGAAGGGGTCCCTGCTAAAGTTCTATGGTATTTCCCGCTGATACCAAGATTACGAAATTTATTCAATACACCTCACATTGCAAAGGACATGACATGGCATGACACCGAGCGACAAAAGGATGGTAAAATGAGGCATCCGGCTGATTCAATAACATGGAAGGATGTCGACCAAAAATGGCCTGATTTTGCATCAGAGACTAGGAACCTTCGATTAGCTTTATCTTCCGATGGTTTCAATCCTTTTCATGGAAACCATACTGATTACTCAAGCTGGCCTGTTTTGCTATCAATTTATAACCTTCCTCCATGGCTTTGTATGAAGAGAAGGTATATTATGCTCTGCTTGTTAATATCTGGACCGACTGAGCCTGGAAATGATATCGATGTGTTCCTTCAACCACTAATAGAAGATCTGCAAGAGTTGTGGCATGGGAAACAAATGTACGACACTTATAAGAAAGAGTCTTTTATGCTTAGGGGCATTTTATTATGGACAATAAGTGATTATCCTGCCTTAGGGAACTTGTCAGGAAATGTTATTAAAGGGTATAATGCGTGTACTATTTGTATTGATGAAACGAAAGCTACTAGGTTGGTTAATTATCGTAAGACGGTGATTATGAGGCATCGAAGATGGTTGCCCCGTAATCATCCTTATAGAAGGCAGAAATCAGCTTTTGATAACACTGTGGAGAAGGGGGTCGCCCCTGTTCCATTAACCGGAGAAGAGGTTTTTCAAAGAGTACAGCATTTAAGGGCCCATGTATTTGGAAAGAAACAACGGCAACCACGATGGAAGAAAGGTGAACCTAGACCTGTTTGGAAAAAGGTTTCAATATTCTTCCAACTTGAGTATTGGGAATTTTTGCCAGTTAGGCATGTTCTCGATGTGATGCACATCGAGAAAAATATATGCGAAGCCCTTGTTGGAACTTTACTAAATATTCCGGGGAAGACAAAAGATAGGGAATCTGTTCGTCTTGATATGGCTGAAATGGGAATAAGAACGGAGCTGAGACCTAAGACTCCTGGAAAGAAAGAAAAGGTACCGTTGGCATCATGGAACTTAACGCATGCAGAAAAAAAAATAGTTTGCTCATCATTTCTTAAAATGAAGTTGGCAGATGGATTTTGTTCAAATATTAAGAATCTTGTAAACATGGAAACTCTCGGCTTGTTGGAATGAAATCTCATGATTGTCACACGATATTGCATCATTTGCTTCCAATCTCAATTCGATCAGTATTACAAAAACAAGTCAGGTGCACAATTATTAGGTTTTGCCTTTTCTTCAAGGCAATTTGCAGTAAAGTGATCAATGTAGACAAGTTGGAAAAAATGCAGAGTGAGTTAGTGGAAACATTGTGCCAGCTTGAAAAGCACTTTCCCCCTTCGTTCTTTGATGTGATGATCCATCTCTCAGTTCATCTCGTGAGAGAGGTTAAACTTTGTGGGCCAATATTCCTTCGTTGGATGTATCCCTTCGAGAGATATCTAAAAGCGTTTAAAGGATATGTACGGAACCCGGCTCATCCCGAAGGGTGTATTGCTGAGGCATACGTTGCCGAAGAGGCGGTGGAGTGTTTGGTGAATTTTGAAAAATCTACCGTAGGAGTGTCTCAAAATGCAAAGTATGAGCAGAATGCAAGACCTCTATCTGGTGCGACATTGATAAAGCCGGGCGATGAGGACTTGCATCTAGCACATTTGTGTTTTCTCCAAAATACAACTAACATTAGACCATATTTTGAGTAAGTTAGTGATATTTAAGTGTGTGTTATTTCATTATTTTATGCACTTTGATTAATATACTAAAGAAAGTGATTTTTCTCGCAGCGAGCATATGGCATCTTTGATGACAAGATACCAACAAAATGAAAATGATGAAGTCTGGCTTAAAAACAAGCAAAATGCAAAATTTCATAAATGGTTCAGGAAAAAGGTATAATTGTTATTTGAATAAAAACATCATAAATAGGCCTAGTTTATATTTTTTCCTGGTAAATGTATTTGTTATTTGTTTATTTAAGCAAACATCATAATTAATATTTATCAATTTGTTTTAAATAGATTCAATCAGAATTGTTGGATGACCATAACAACATACCTGAGGAGATAAGGTGGATTGCTGAAGGGCCCAACAAGAATGTCCCTACATTTAGCGGATATAGAATCAATGGTGTTACGTTTAGCACCAAGGAGCGTGATGACACTCGACAAGTTCAGTGTAGTGGTGTTTGTGTCATTGCAGATACAATGCTTGTACAGGGTAAGGAGAAGAATATTGAACATACTTCACAGACCTACTATGGAGTTATAACAAGTATATGGGAGTTGGACTATAACAAATTTAGAGTCCCAATATTTCGTTGTAATTGGGTAGATATGAACCAGGGGGTTAAGGTAGATGACTTGGGATATACAATTGTTAATTTGAACAATTAGGTTTTGTAAATGATCCGTTCGTGCTAGGGAAACATGTTAAGCAGGTTTGTTACATTGATGATCCTCTTGAAAAACATTGGTATGTCGTGTTGAAATTACCGGAAAAGAACTGTTATGAACAATGTGACGATGAAAATGATGGATCAGTAGAAATAGAACTTGAGAATGAGCTGCACTTGCCAATGTTTCCCAATGTTGACGAACTTGATGAGGAAAAAGCTAGTTATATGCGGGACGAAGATGAATGGATTCAACTCCCATGATGGTAAAAATTACCTTCTTTTAAGTTAAATTGTCTAGAAAATTACCCCAGCATGAGTTACCTCTCTGCCTTCTATAATTTATTTATTCGTAAATCTTTTTTTATTTCTCGAATTATTATTTGCCAAAATTTGATAATTTTAATTAATCAGTGTCAATTACGATTACTGTTTTAATATATATGAAGTTAGCAGTTTTTTTAATTTTTATAAATGATTTATCATACTGGAATTTGTCATTTTCTAATTTATCGCTCCCTTTTTTCTTGATTGTTTGGACTGTCTGGCATTTATATGTTGGATTCAGTGTCATCTAATTATTGGACAGTAGTGTTGATGGGCCATAAACCCTGTTAATCTTAAATTTGTAACCATGTTCAGTTTTTTTATTTTTCTTTCAGTGACCAATGTGATTATTGATCCGGATTTCATTGTTTCCCGTTTTTGCCCATTTTCGTGGAAAAGCCTGTTTGATTGCATTATTGGTTTTATAGACATGCCTAATTAAAACTGTTGGTCGCTTGTCAAGGTTTTGGTTGGAATTCTGATCGAATAAGGTGTTCATATATGATACCCTGCTTCTTCTCTGCCAACAACTTGTTACTGGGGGTGGAGGGTTACCAGCACCTTCTTCCACTGTCTTCAGCTGGAGGAATTTGGTCCAAGTCAACTGGTGACGATTAAAAAACGGGAACTTACTGCCAATGAAAAGACCCTGCTCTAGCTGCAGAAAAAGTCAAGAACACGGGTATTAGAAAGACACAGCGAGGAAGAAAATACTCAGTAATCATCTAACATCAACTCATCAAGTTTCTTCAAGAAATACTCTTGATATTTTACTTATTTATGAACTTTTATCAATTTGCTTACCTGGAATACATTTCTTTCACCCACAATTGCTCCATTGACAAACTTTGTGTTGTCTCTTGTTATATTAGCCTGTAAGAATGCCATTCGGTCAATGCCAGTGCCACTGAGGGTTGTCGGAGGTCCATCAGCACTTACGCCTCCACTTGGCAACACCCTTTGCTCAGCTGGACATATATTACTACTTTCATCTCGTGTTGTTATCTCTTCCATCACAATTCCATAAGTGAACTTGCTTTGACGAGTGAAATTCTGCAATAAGTAACTATTTGTTGGTTGTGATAAGTAAGCTTACATAACATCTTAATAAGTAATTTGGTTTGTGAATTATCCAATTGAAATTAGTTGTTGACTTGAGGAAATATTCTGATTTGCCAACTTGATTGAGGGTTTTTTGCTAGTCTATATTGGTTGGATGATATTTTGTTAGGTAGTCATTGGTTGGCTACTTTTGGATTAATTTTCTGGGGATTTAATATATATACAACTCATTTTTTTCATTTTAACATTACTCAGAGACAACAGTTTATAGATAATCTATTAAACCATCTTCTACCTAGAGTTTAGACAACATGCATGAAGAACCAAACCATTGTGTGTTTAAGTTTCTAACAAGTTTTTTACATCTCAAACCGTTGTCTATTAGTTGATAGATGAAAAAAGTAAACTGCTGAGTTGTTAAAATTTTGTGGGAGATTAAATTAAAATAGGAGGGAGAATGAAAAATAAATAATTCAAAACAACCTCTAAAAGTATCTTTTAAAGTGTGGTGTTTAGACAACGCGTTATAAAAAGAAAATAAATTATAAAATATTTAATGTAAATATGAAATTAATGATATAATTATTTTTTTATGTAAGTAGTATAGTAGAGTTTGTAAAGAAGTTAGAGTTTAAGTAGTATAATATAGATATAACTACTACAAATGAGAGAGTTTGTAGTTATGTTGGATACATAAATTAAATATTTTAATAAATTATATGTGTTTAATTTTTTTTGGAAGGTGGTAGCAAATATTTTAGGAAGGTGTTAAGCAGCTACCAAACCAATCAATTATAATAGTATAGTATAGATGGTTTCTCCCTATAGCATTTAAATAACTATATAATTTACATGATTAACAAATCATTATCATGTTTTACCTACATGTTTGTACTCAAAATATCAAACTATTATAACCATAATATTTTATATTGTATTTTATTTTTAAAAATTTTACAATATTCAATAGAATATATTTATGAGCCTAATCATACTAGCTTTATTTCTTTTAACGCCAGAACCTCAAAATACTTTTAAAATGTTTGTTTGAGAAGCCACATAAATATAGAAGAAGATTATGAGATGGTTTTTGTAAGTATAATACATTAATTATTGTTTTTTATCTATGATTGTCCATCTTCTATTCCCATAGAAAATTAAATAATTTTGATTATACTTGTATCATTTCAAAATCCAATATAATATTCTCCCAAACATATGACTTACTTTTAAAAATCTATATATTATGAAATATATTTATTCAAATTATAATATTACTATTTTGGCATTTATTTTTTAAAAAATTAAGATGGTAAGAAGAATCTAGAACGTCCATTTCAATTCTAGCACTCGTACTTCTTAAAAACATCCGTAGAAGTTTAAATTCACATATGTTAGCTCTATTATGTTAGATGTATGTCTTAATAACCCCACTAAAATTTTTCTACACACATATGTGTATTATTTGTACAAGTACCCCCCACAATCTTGTGTTATCCCTTATAAACTCTAAGCTTAGGTAATGATAAACTTGAGATAATTCTTTTAACTCTCATGTGATTATTCTCTTTGTAGGAAATTAATTAATGTTTTTATGGGTGTTGTATGAAATATATATTTAAATATATGTCTATGTGACCAACTTAAACTATATATGGATTCATTTTATGATATTAAGGATTTCAATTTTGTAATTGTAAATAAAATTTGACACTTTGTAGTGTTTCAAGATTTAAGGTCTCGGGGATCAGCACAATTAATTTACACTGAGAAATGCATTTAGAATATATTATAATTGCTTTGATTTTTTGTTTTTCTTTTAAAAATTAGTATCTTAATTATTTTAAAGCATCAACATGTTAACATGTTTAGTTTCTGAAATTTGAGTAGTTTTACTCTATTGTTTCGCCTACAGCAAGAACAATATCAAGGGCAACACCAAGGCCAATACCCAACATTCATTCTGCAAGGACAGTCACAAAGCCAAGACCCAACCTGGGTCCCAACAAGAAGAAGATCAGCAACAAGTTCAAGGGCACACAGGTAAGAACATATTAGGGAGAATTCTTTATCTTTTGAAAGTGACTCAAGCACTACTAAAATTTTAGTAGATCATTAAACAAAACAAAGGAATAACCATATAAAGGTTGTTTGTACCAGCTGACTTATTGCATTATAGATGTCATGGAGACTCGGTATATTTTTGGTGCCCACCTACACTATTGCTTCTACGTTCTGATGTCAATTGTTTCAACATATAGGAATTTGTTAAGAACTTTTGCCGAGGATTGGATCATCATTTCCACTATTATCTTTGTTGATTTATCTTCATCATCATCATCAATCATTACACAAAGAGTTATCTTCATCATCATCAATCATTACACAATAGACGTGCTACAATTCTTTCTTTTACGCTCCATCACCCAAAGTCTACTTCATCATGCATACAACCACGTGAAAAGATTAAATTTTTTTAGTGGTTTATAGAGTCGATAGACCTTGCTTCTTTTGTCATATGCGGTAAAGATACATTTCTTGACAATCTCATCTAATCTCATCTAGCTTTTTTCTTTTCTTGTCAGGAATATGTGCATATGCAATGCAACCGAAAATTCTTAGATTTCCAACCAAGCGCTTTGCCAATCGCCGACCTTGTTGGAAGATAAAGATACTTTGGTGCCATTTTTTGTGATACATTGCTCGGCTTGCTTTTTTGTGGGATACTTATACATGTTTGATATTTAATTACAGGTTTTGCTTCTGTTCTTTGTGTCTATTCATTGCAAAACTTCTCTCTTTGTAGTTATCATGTGAGAGACAGACAGCTAGACCTTCTCCTTTTCGATTTAAATTCCAATTATCCTCTTGCACTTGTCCTTTTGTAATGTACCTTATAAAGTTCTCATTTTTGGTTTAAAAATCTAATAACCTAAGAGACTCTCATGCTTTTGGATTACTCATCTGATGAGCCTAGAGAACTGCTCCTGAATTCACATCTGATGAACCTTTGGAACTTCTCCTCTTCAATTCATCATGTGGGCCCGTGGAGCCATGTGCCCCAGTCGTCTGGATATGCTAATCAGGAGCTTATTCTCATTCATCCTCAAGACACCTGCAATAGTGATCCTCGCTCCTCCGACATTATTAAACTTGTGCTCTGAATTATGCTGCTGGTTAAATAGGCTTGGGAGGTTAAAGGAATTTCCATAATGTTGTTCACAGAGGTCAAATGGTTCACGGCTACTGGCAACATCTGAAAATTCAGAATAGTTGCAACACTAATGGAATTGTTTTGATAATATTAATAATTTACACCCATAATGCACAGCAGGTCCAGGGTCCATCACCCATGCTGGAAAGCAAACATTTGCAGTAATGATACAGTTGGAACTTAAACCGTGTACTTCTGAACTGCAGTTGAGTCTGGAGGCACACGGATGTGAGTATAAAGTTGAAGTTGACCCCAAACAAGTAGAGAAATAATGTATCATATCATAGAGCATCATGTTGCAAATGTGTGTACATAAGAAAAAATCTGTTACACTAGTGAAGATGCACAGTCTTCCTTCTTCAAAGTCTTGGGAGAGATGATGCTTAATCCGTTGTACTAGTACACTCATTCCCTAAAATTTAAGTTACAAAAATTAGGAGAATGAATAACTAATCTATTGCAGTTTCTGTTATGTCCTCTTAAAGCGGTACCAGGTATGACTGGAACAGTTATAACCTAATCAAGGAACAATACTTAAACAAAAATAAAAAATATTTTAAAAACCCATGTTTAATTAAATCCTCGTGAATGATATAATTAATAAACCTGACAATCAAGCAACAATACTTTTATTAAAACAAAAAATATTAAAAAAACATATAAACTTTGCACATATTATTCCTTCATAAATGAAAAGGATATAAGATGAAAACAATTTGAAGTGGTCGAAACAATACCTCAACCCTTAATTTTCTCCGGATGAGACTTACCTTTGGTGTTGGTGTCTCTTAACATATTAACCACCACAACCGTGAACATTTGGCAAACCAAGTCATTGCAAGAACATACAAGAACTAATATGCCAATATATGGAATTTGTGAAATAAAGGATGTAATGAGATTAAATATTTCTTTATTACACAAGAGAATTTATTTGAATTTTAATTGGAAAGGCAAAACGTGATAGGATCCACGCCCAAAGCACTTCCATCAACTGAAAAAGGTGAAAGAGAGGTAGATAACTGAGAGGGTTAGAGAAACCATATGGTTTGTTGCACCACTAAGTACAAAATGAAAGAAACAAAGTTGAGAGACATCAAAATGAAGTATAATATCATTTAGCCAAGAACTATTTGAAAATTGGAAAATCGGTGAGGGCAATTCTTCAAGAATTTCAAAGTTTATGATGTCGAATTTGTTAGATCCCATCATTCCCTTGATTAAGTCATTTAACATGTGGATCAACTTATATATTACGTCATTTTAACAAACCCCTCATATTTAGATGAGCTATCACTATAAGAAAAACAGGTAAATACGACCGGCCAAAAGTCCTCGCATTTACCTAAATATGTCAGGACACGGTCGTATCTTTTAGTTTCTGGATCGGTCATGATACGGGAGGAATATTTAGTAAGTCAGTCATTTTTAAAGTAAATTGGACCAACTAGTTTTGACCATTTAAAAAAAAACCGCTTAAATTCAACTGGCCAAATTTGATCAAGGTAGTCGAATTTGACTTTTCACCAAAAAATTGAAAATCCCCCCCAAACTTTTAAATATTTTGAATAAATTTAAAATGTCTGCCTAAAATTAAATTTACCGTATATGGTCAAAGATGCGAATCTAAATTCCACCACCTTCGGTTGAATTAACAAACACCAGTTTTAAGAGACAAATCTCTCGCTGGAAATTGGAAAATTTCCAGATTCCAGTGAGTTTACCCAGGTCCAGTCATATTCCAGCAGCTTTAATTTCTCCAAAAAGCTCAGTTTTCAGTCCAATTTTCCAAACTTACAAATAACTAGCATTTAACCGATTCCGGCCAAAATCAATTGAACGTCTGTAAAGAAAAAAACAACATTAACAAAAAATTCACCAAACTAAAAAAACCTTAATATAAACAATTTCCCCACCACATACCAAGCATGTAAATGGAGCAACACAGTCAATCATAAATCATGAAAAAAATTATCTACACGCTCATGTTCAATGATCTATCGATTCGTAACTTCAAAACACATCAATAAACAACCTAAAGTAAAAAGTCTAATTCGAATTAAAATCAAGAAAATGGAAATTTTTGAAAAATTATCTACCTAGCTCTCTACCGAATTATTACCTTCAGGACGGAGAGTAAGATGGTGGGAGGGACACAAATAGAAATAGAGGGGGAGAGAGAAAAAGAGAAGGGGTGGGTTACGTGAGTGAAAGGAGGGCTTCGCGTTAAAAATTTTATTTAATCATTTTTTTTACTTATAATTTGGTTTTATTAAATGTAAATTCAACCGTTGGATGAGTGTTTTAGGGGTTAAATTTGGTGTGTTAGATCTAATGCAAGGGGACTATTGAAGTGGCACTAAATTCAACCCGGTCGAATTTAGGAGTGTCGATTAATATTTTTCTTATGCTTTCTTATAATTTCTAGGAAATTAAAATTGTAATTAATTAACTTTTTTCTTACAAATATTATAATATTAAAAATATAATAAATTATATTAACAAATTGTAATTTTAATAAAAAATTTAAAATCATGAAGTTGGTCAATTTGAGCATAAATTCCATGAAAAAGATTGTGTGGTGAAATATTTAGTTAAGTTAATGATACCTTATTTGTTAAAATAATCGAGGTCTAATGATTAAAATTTGTTAAAATTTGCATATAACATTTTCTTGTAACCATTTTAACATCCATGTGGTTGGATGGTCTAATATATAAATAAAAATATTTAATTACCAAACTTTTCGGTTAAAGTTTTACTAGTTGAGTCTCAAGTCATTAAGTTATAATGAGTCAAGTGTAGTCAAATTTTGTTGAACTCAAATTTGGAACTATTTTTTATTTTGTTTTATTAAAACTTCTATACCCAATATGTATTTATAAAATTTTGAAATATTTATTTAATTATTTAACTATTGGTGTATTTTCGTTTCATGTCATTTACCCAAAAGTAAACCCAAAACCTAGACTGAATTTGAGGTTTATTTTCGTGTTCGTATACAAAAAGGTGACTTCTCTAACTTACTTAAAATAAAGGTCTGAGATCAATACTCTTTGCTTAGAGAAGTGAGGGCTTATAACAATGTTATTCTAACTTAGATTGGTTAATAAATTTGCAACATAAATCTTTGCCTGCTAAGAGAGCTCATAGTTACAAATAAGTAGATACATCTTACAAGAAAGCGAGACTGCATGTTGTTATATGGATTTCAATTATGAAAAGTTCTGACCTTGATTTATTTGCCAATTTCATCACAACTCGCCTTAGTATGCTCCACCAGAGACCTCGTCTCTAGCAAAGGCAGAGGTGAGCATATAGTCCTGGAAAAAAAATATTTACTTCCCATAAAGTTGCACTATTTAGATTTAAGAGGAACCTTATCTAAGATCTTACTGCGTAACTGCTTATTGATTATTAATAAATTTGCCTTGATAGTTTCATGGCACTCCTGGCCAATGGTTAGCTCAAAAGTATGAAGTAACTGAAGAAGTTCATAATAAGCAGCTTATACAGATAATTAATCAGATAATTCCAATAAACATTATAAAGAATGCTTAGATGATACTTTGAAGGGAAATCCACTAACAGTTAAGAAGACTCTCTTTTTTGTTAATCAAGTGGTGAATGGAGTAATTTTCTAAAGGATTTCTATGATATATCAACATTAAAGCTAACATGAGAAACTCTAAGTAAGTCCTAGAAAGCTCAAGAAAACCAATAATGAGAATATACTAGTTTTGTGTTGGTTTAATTATAAATATGTATATCCCATTAATATTTTATTAATGTGTAATATTAAAGTAGGTTAGTAAAATAGGAAATAAGTATATAAGTACATCTAAGTAAACATGTAAATATATAGAAAGTACAACTAATTTATACAAAATTTAAATATGTTAATAATTAAATAAAAAATAAGTATACAAATGCATATAAATAAACATGCAATGCTTAGAAATACGACCCACCATTTAATTGAACCAACACACTACTTTCCTATTCATTATTAAATAATTAAGTATCTGTCATGAGTTGCATACATGATAAAAAGGGTGTATATAGTAAATATGATGTCGTTATTTTCCTAGAATGAAAACTAATACGAACCCATTATATTTTCCCTTATTACATGAAACTCTAAACCATTTTACAAAAATTCAATAATTACTATATAAGTATTCTTTAATAATCATTCACTTTTGGGTAAATAAATTAGAAAAATTATTTAGGTTAGATTTGAAAAAATATAGTCTTAAAACTGTAAATTTATTAGTTGGATTACATTTAATCAACAACTAATTTGAAAGAGATAAGACCACATATAGACTATATAAAACATTAGTGCGTTATCCTAATTACCTATATTTGCCAACTTATTTCATTTATTTTTTGTGTTCTTTATATGTATATCTTTTGTTCCTCTTTATACATATATATGCATTTATATATATATATATATATATATATATATATTTATAGGTATGAGTGTGATATATAGAGAGAATGAATGTGGCTGTCTTAAATCAACATGTTTAACATTAAATATTTGTTAATTTGTTTCAATTGTGTTGTTCATATGATTGTTTTTATGTGTATGGTGTATTCATGTTTATACAAATATATGTATAAGTATGATGGAGAAGGAGAGAATAAATGTGGCTCTTTATAGTAAACTAATAACCGAATGTGTTCTTCATCTATATTTTTTAAATTTTTGATGAACTTAGTAAGAGTTAAATCTCACATTTATATGTTCTTCAAAGGTTTGAGTTTTTTTAGCTTCATTAATTGTTATTGTTCATTTTCTATGTTATCTTTTGTGATGACAAATGCTTTCATTTTGAAATAATGATGTAGAAAAATGATTTAATATGAATAAAATATGTAAATTATACAATTAGTAAGTTGTATTGTTATTTTGTGTCATGTACATCAAGTTTCGATTATGTATACCTATGTTTGCGTAAGACCTAGAGGGGGGGAGTTTATTTGCTTCTTTATTTGATATGGGTTTAATGTTGTTAGTTCGCTATGAGTTGTCTTTATAAATACTAATTAAGATTTCTAAGTTTAATCGTATGATATGAAATGAGAGCATGTAGAATTTTATCAAAGCTTTTGATCTTGTTTTATTAATTTTTCATTATTTTGACGATTTATCTAACTTGGAAATTATGTCTTTTTTTTGTTATATTTAGTATCTTGCATGAATGATATCTAATTACTTGGAAATATTTTCTAATTACTTTGTAATATGCAAGGAAAAATGCTAATCAGAGACATGGGACGTGGTCGTGGACTTAGTGGAAGAACTTGTGTGATTTTACGAATACCTAGTCTACCTTCTCCACGTAATCAGAACACTCGTAAGATTACCAAAAACACTTGTAAGACCAATATAATGACCCGGGCATGGAAATGACCTAGATCAAATTCCGATCACAAGTTTAGGGAAAAGAAACCACGAACACCATGCCGCATCAGATTCCAAGTGGGACAGTAATTATTTATATATGTTTATTGTATAAATCTCATTCAACTTCAAAATGTATGTGAAAAATATGAATAAGATTAGCTCAGAGATTATGAAGCTTTTGTGTTTACGACTGACTACATTAAAATTAATTTTATAGTATACACAATGATACAACAGTAAAGATACTGAATGCGACTATTCGTTCAAAATGGGCAGTTGGGGCATACACGTATATTGCCATTCTTGAACAAAATTCAAAATGGGCTGTAGAAGTTACCAAGAAGTTTGTTGTATGTTATTTTTATTTTTATAATTATGTACATTACACACACCTAAGTTCTTTTTATTAATTAAGGCATTTGAAGATGCAAAAACCCGAAAAGGCTAAAGAGTGTTTTGAATTATATGTCAAAAAGAGTATTAAAAAATTGGTCAATCAATTCTCCCTCTCTCTCGATTAGAGTCGGCCGCCCCGTCTTTCTTTGACCCTAATCATCACACCTCCTTCTTCACCCTTTCTACCCATCTTCATCTCTATCTCCATCCTCTCTCTTCATCCATACAAAATTTTTATCATTTATTTTTAACTTTCTTTCTATAAATATCGGATTTTGTTCAAAAATTCGGTTCTTTTTTGTTTCGTTTAATTGAGTTATTATTTATGTGTCTGATTGTCTCACTTTGTGCGATGTGTCTCGCGTTATGCGATGTGTTGAAAATGGATTTCACGGTATATTGGGAGATCTGGATATCTTGCATCAACAACACTTTCGGTAGGTTTATAGCTGGTGTCCGGCAGGTAGATAGTTGGGGTGCTTTTGATACGGTAGTGAAAATCGCATGTGCTCACCTCTCACAAAATATTTTTGTTCATAACACGAAGGCCCTCTCAGTTTTTGCAATTGAGTCCTCTGAACATTGTACTATCCATGGAATTAATGTGAGGGTCAATTGTGAAACTACTATTTTCGGTGGAGATGCAGGCTGGATCGCTCGAGAAACCATTATCTTCATTTTTAATTTTCAGAATATTTTTATTCAGTTAGTTAAGTAATCCGGAAACAAACAGGCTAATTATTTAGTTCGTCTATTTATTTTTCAGCCTGGTTGCATGATCAATTAGGGGTTTTGTACCGATTGATTTTTTTTCATGTTATTAATGAAATTTGCTATAAATTTGGCGAAAAAATAAATAAAAATTGGTCAATCAAGAAAAAGCGTTGTTCGAAGAAAATGTAGAGTTTTCCAAGAATGCTATAGACATAGGCATTTTCATCAGTATTTCACAATGACATAGAAGAATTATAAGCTAATTAATGATTATATGATTTTTATACTCTCATGTGAAAGGATTTTCACATGGCCTACAACCTTAATTACCTATTATATTATAATTGAAAATGTGATCAAGAGATTCTCAAATTCATTTATATTTTTTTATCCCTATATAATGATAATAATTTTATTTTTCTAATCTTTTTTTACATAATTAGATGTGATTGGTGCACTACTTATCATTTTTTCTCCTTTTCTTTTCATTAAAAGCATTTCTTTGTGATTACATATTGTTTTTGTTTACATTTGAATTTAATTGTGGATTAGCAATTTATTTTATAGATTAAATTTTGGGTTCGTTGGAGTTTATTTTTGTTTTGGATAATTGTTGGCCAACTAAATTTATTTTAAATTTATCTCCACACGTGCTAGGCTTTTAAACGACATACAAAACAATACTTATAAGTAAAGTAAAATTAGTTTGAAATTATTATACATTTGATATATTACATATTATATAAACTTTGCTTGATAGGAATGTTGGATAGATATTATTTAAAACTTTTATCTACGTAAAGTAATTGTTACTTATTTCAATTTTCAGAATTTAATTTATAGTTAATAATCAATAAAAAGATGTTATGGCTATCTAATTTATATAAAAGTGAATGAAATAAACTCTTCTTTGTTGTTGTTTTGAGTAATGTATACAAGAGATAACTAATATTATCAATTTAAGATATCTGCATATAGATCCTCACAAATTTAACAATATTTGATTAATAATAATGAACATGATACTAATTTATCTATTATTTGGAAACGGGTTACTACGATTACATTGCTTGAATTTAAAAGATAATAGATAATTAAAAAAATTAGTACAACAAGGACAGTGACAAAGAGGATGACTACGGACCTCCTTGGACAATCAGATGACACCCTCATTCGAATCAGATGACCTAATACGAGTTTTGCTACAGTGGGGGACTGACTTTTTCTAGTTTTGGGGCAAGATTATGCAGAACTCCCTTTAGTCGCAACTGCTAAGGCCACCAATGCAAGAAATCTGAGGACATGGAATAATCAGATAGAGTGACCTTTCCTATCACCCCCTGTGCAAAACATTACACTATTTTAATAAAAATAAATAAAAGTCAATATAAAAGAATCAAAAAGAGAATTAGTATGTATACCTACCTAGATCTTTGATGTATAATGAACAATCCCTGATAAAGCTACACATATGAAAAAATTTAAGGATTAAAAGTGGCAACCTATAATAAAAAGTTAAATCAAAATCTTATTTATTAGAAATTAGTTGTACTTTTAGCACAAAGACCCTGATGTCTTCCCCGATGCGCTCTCCTCACCATCTTTGCAGCTCAATTGGTTGGTCATATACTCAATTTTGAAGTTGTGGAATATGGTAACATTGGGGCGGTCAAGGAATTACGGATTATGGAGTATGTGCAACACCCTTAATTTATATAGGCCCTGGTATATAAAACATTAGAATTTTCTACAAAATTTCTTAGAAATTTCTTTATCTAATATTCTTCAATCAAGTAATTTTTCTATTTGTCTATTATTTTTTTTGTTCATATTCTTTGTAAGGTTTAAAAATAAAGAAATAACTTTTTTGTTTGTTTTTTTATAGTTGTATGATAAATATCAAAATAAAATATTTATTAAATTTATTATTTTATTTAGTTATCCAAAAACACAATTACAAATGAAAAATTTTTGAATTTTGTAATCAGTGCATATTTCCCACTCTCTCCGTCTCAATTCTATACCGTTTCAAAGTTACTCAAAATTGTAAAATTTTATTATATAGAAATTAACTACTCCCTTATATCCACTATCTCTTCCACTACACTAGTTATATACATATATATATACAGACAAATAATCATATAGAAACTAAAATTAAAATAAAAACTAGAAACTAAAATAAGCAGGTCATATATAGCTTATACTGATAATTAATCAGATAATTCCAATAAACATTATAAAGAATGCTCAGATGAGACTTCATGTGATTCTTTAAAACTGTATGATCACATGGTAATTCTGGTGAGACCTCAATGTACCAGACCAGCTCTGATGAAAATTTTCAAGATATACCTGAACCACTTTGCAGCATCAACAATTTCACTAATGTACATATCACATGGAAATATCTGGAAGTGAAGAGCAGAAAACATTAGACAAAGGACAAAGTATAAGCACTTGTAGCTTAATGACATGCTAGATCTAAAGTTAGAGGATTGAGCAGATCACTGAAAACTGATCACGTCACAAATGGCTAGTACATGAACGAAAAAAATTAGTGTCAGAGAAATAAATGGAACAGTAGGTTTTTTATGCCTATTTCAATATATTAATTAGTGACTAATTAATCTATTAAAATATTCGCGTGAAACATGTACCAATATATTTTTTTTACTTTGGTTCCTTTTGCTGTGTCATGTGTGTTTACTGCATACATATAATCACATACACAATTCACAATTCACCAAGAAAAATCATTTCCCATTACCTAATTACTTTTTTGAGGATTACATAAGCCTCCTTATAGACTCCTAATTACTTTTGGCTGATAGCCAGGGCCACGATGTGTTAGATAGTTCAAGCATTCTTGTTTACATATACAAGTACATTTGAGAAAAATATAGATAACACGTTAAGGAATTTATAAAGAATTTTAAGTGTAACAAAAAACATTTCCGACAAGGACATAATGTGGAAAAGTGAATTACCAGGGACTTAAAAAGGTACTTGGTTTCTTTTATCTTTACTCCTCAAAGTATCGAACCATGATACATGGACAGAGGTTATGTATAAAATTCTATGCAGCTGTTACAAAGATCATACCTCAACATTTTTAATCTCCATGGTACCATCCACTAGCAATTCATGTGTCTCTTCATATGGATGGATAATGTCTTCTATTTTTAATTGAGAGAACAAGTTTTCTAGGCAAGGAGCATATGTTGTTAAAGATAACTTCATACTGTTATTTTCATACTAATATTTTAAAACGATTTAAACATAAATCGTAGGTCGGTATTATATGCTCAACGGGAAAACTTGGGGCCAACGGACTTAGTAAAACGTGCTTACTAAATTCTACTACAAACATGAGCTTACTTGGTATCAACAGACTTGGGTATGATGGGCTTACACCTAATGCAAACAATCCTGTAAAACCAATACAAAGTGACAGGGTATAAATTTACAATCCGAAATCATAATAATTCGTTAATCCTTAGATAGGTTATATCTATATCCAAATTAGGATTATTATTATCGAACTAAAATATTATTTTTATGCACAATAAAATCATAATAAAGTCATATATAATATTATAACATCCATATTAAAATAAGTATGTGCATCGCACATGTTATCTATACTACTATATTAAAACCAAACTCAAGATAAATCGTTCATGAGAATTATGGCCTCGACAGAAAAATGAGCTTATTAAAATCTAATACAAAGATGAGCTTACATGGTATAAACATGATAGCTTATTAAGATCTATTACAAACAATCATCTTAAAACTAATACAAAGTGATATATTATAAGTTTAGAATCTGTAATCATAATAATTTGATAATTCTTTAAATAATATATATCTATATCCAATTTAGATTTATTAATTTTCAATTATTATTATGCACAATATATTCATATTAGATTCAGAACATTACAACTATAATATTAAAATAAGCTCGTGCATCGCATGCGTTGTTCGATATTCTATACTACTATAAAACCGAACTTAAGATAAATCGTTGGTCATTACAATGGGATTAACTACTCAGAATCAATGGATTTGATAAAAATGGGTTACTAAAATCTAATAAAACATATTTTTTTAAAAATCCAATTCAAAGTGATAGCTTAAATTCTAATATGGAAATATAATATTTTTTTAGTGCTTTATATAGTATATATTTTTATCCAATTTAGATATATTAATATCCAATTAAAATAATATTATTATTCGCACTAAAATCATATTAGAATCATTGCATTATTTATATCACAATAATATAAACTCGTGCATCACATAAGTTGTTAGTTAGTACTATATTAAAGTCGCATTCAAGATAAATCATTGGTCGGTATTTTGGGCTAAACAACATTCGTGAAGTGAGCTTATTAAAATCCAATACAAACATATTTATTAAAAACCCGATCTATTTATCTATATATATTATATACTCCCACCTTTAATCTAAACTACTTTATTTCTGGTTAATAGGCTAAAACATAATTGAACTCACTTCTTTGTAGTTGGGTAATTGAACTCAAAAAGTTTGCAGTCGACTAAATTGCATTTACATGATCATTGTCAACATATTTAAATGGACTAACCGAGTGCTGATATGGCTCTATGACATGTTAAAAAACAACCAGATGGCTTGCTAATTTGTCATAATTCGAGTAACAATATACATTGATGGGGATCGATAAACGGGGGAATGTTATACATATACATTATATATATATATAACTAAGTATTAAAGAGGCTGAGTAAGATTATGGGATTAAGAACTGAGATGATAGGTGAGATGATAGGTATGAGTACATCAACACATGTACAAAAGCACCTTAACAATAAAGTCTTACATTATACCTAAACAATTGAAATCAATTAATCATAATACCCATAAATTGAAAAGGCATTGAATTCAAAATGCGTATATGAACACTAGAAATTAACTCATCGATTCATTATTTTTTTTGTTTCTTTTTGGTCTGATCCCTTCTCCATCTTTCAATTCCTTCCTTCGATTTTTTTTTCTTTGATCATACTTCTTGAGCAATTTGATCGGCTTTCCTTTTCATCTTCATGTGTAAATAGTATTAATATATAACTGTTTCTAAACTTTGTTATTTGATGTGCGCGGTTCAAAAGGTCCAGTCTTATTTATATTTTAATTGTGTCTAATTGTACCAGTGGACTTACGGGTCATAAAGCCTACACGCATAGCTAAAAAAACTTAACGTCCCTTTGTTACAAATCAACAAAAATTAAAGCAAAAGGTTTTTTTCTTTAATTATTCAAGTGCAAGTTAATATTAGTGAAGAAAGTTAATATTTATTTTATTACGTGTTCCTCGACACTGAGGGCATCCCTCAAACGAAACCAAACTAAAGATAATTATTGAAACCGTAATAATGGACTTAGCACGCTTATTTTTTTATGTATTGATTATAATTAGATACTTAAATTTCAATCCTTTTTTTTCTAATTCGGACAAAAATATTATAGTAAACATATATATGACCTTATTTCGTATCTCACAGAAAATAAAGTTACTAATAATTTGATAATTGAATTTTTTTTTAATGTTATACAAGCGTGTAACCTGTGCGATGCACGGATTAATTTTAATATTTTTTTCCTATTATTAGTATAATCTTATTTTTATAAAAAATAAATAAATTATTTAATAATCCGTGCGCTGTCCGGATTAATTTTGACATTTTTCAAGGAAAATATGGTATAATTGATTGATTTGATCTTGGTTAACACTATTCTAAAATTTTGTTAGCACTTTTCAAAATAATATAGACACATATAATTTATTAAAATAATTAATTTATATATCAAATTTAACTACAAACTCTATTAATCGCCCAAATTCTTATTAACCTTTTTTTTATTAAAAGTAAAACACTTAATAAAATATATAAAATAGAATAATAGATTATTAAATAATTTATTAAATTAATTGAAATTGAACAATATGTTATTAATTAATAATATATATTTTGTACGATAAATTATCCTATAACCCGTGCGGTGCCCGGTAATTTTAATATTTCTTGTCATACTTTTGTAAATTACTTATTTTCATAAAAAGAAAATAAATTATAAAATATTTAATGTAAATATGAAATTAATGATATAATTATTTTTTTATGTAAGTAGTATAGTAGAGTTTGTAAAGAAGTTAGAGTTTAAGTAGTATAATATAGATATAACTACTACAAATGATAATGATAGAGTTTGTAGTTATGTTGGATACATAAATTAAATATTTTAATAAATTATATGTGTTTAATTTTTTTTGGAAGGTGGTAGCAAATATTTTAGGAAGGTGTTAAGCACCGACCAAACCAATCAATTATAATAGTATAGTATAGATGGTTTCTCCCTATAGCATTTAAATAACTATATAATTTACATGATTAACAAATCATTATCATGTTTTACCTACATGTTTGTACTCAAAATATCAAACTATTATAACCATAATATTTTATATTGTATTTTATTTTTAAAAATTATACAATATTCAATAGAATATATTTATGAGCCTAATCATACTAGCTTTATTTCTTTTAACGCCAGAACCTCAAAATACTTTTAAAATGTTTGTTTGAGAAGCCACATAAATATAGAAGAAGATTATGAGATAGTTTTTGTAAGTATAATACATTAATTATTGTTTTTTATCTATGATTGTTCATCTTCTATTCCCATAGAAAATTAAATAATTTTGATTATACTTGTATCATTTCAAAATCCAATATAATATTCTCCCAAACATATGACTTACTTTTAAAAATCTATATATTATGAAATATATTTATTCAAATTATAATATTACTATTTTGGCATTTATTTTTAAAAAAATGAAGATGGTAAGAATAATCTAGAACGTCCATTTCAATTCTAGCACTCGTACTTCTTAAAAACATGGGTAGAAGTTTAAATTCACATATGTTAGCTCTATTATGTTAGATGTATGTCTTAATAACCCCACTAAAATTTTTCTACACAAATATGTGTATTATTTGTACAAGTACCCCCCACAATCTTGTGTTATCCCTTATAAACTCTAAGCTTAGGTAATGATAAACTTGAGATAATTCTTTTAACTCTCATGTGATTATTCTCTTTGTAGGAAATTAATTAATGTTTTTATGGGTGTTGTATGAAATATATATTTAAATATATGTCTATGTGACCAACTTAAACTATATATGGATTCATTTTATGATATTAAGGATTTCAATTTTGTAATTGTAAATAAAATTTGACACTTTGTAGTGTTTCATGATTTAAGGTCTCGGGGATCAGCAGAATTAATTTACACTGAGAAATGCATTTAGAATATATTATAATTGCTTTGATTTTTTGTTTTTCTTTTAAAAATTAGTATCTTAATTATTTTAAAGCATCAACATGTTAACATGTTTAGTTTCTGAAATTTGAGTAGTTTTACTCTATTGTTTCGCCTACAGCAAGAACAATATCAAGGGCAACACCAAGGCCAATACCCAACATTCATTCTGCAAGGACAGTCACAAAGCCAAGACCCAACCTGGGTCCCAACAAGAAGAAGATCAGCAACAAGTTCAAGGGCACACAGGTAAGAACATATTATTCATCTACTTTTTTAGATTCTTAAATTAGGGAGAATTCTTTATCTTTTGAAAGTGACTCAAGCATTACTAAAATTTTAGTAGATCATTAAACAAAACAAAGGAATAACCATATAAAGGTTGTTTGTACCAGCTGACTTATTGCATTATAGATGTCATGGAGACTCCGTATATTTTTGGTGCCCACCTACACTATTGCTTCTACGTTCTGATGTCAATTGTGTCAACATATAGGAATTTGTTAAGAACTTTTGCCGAGGATTGGATCATCATTTCCACTATTATCTTTGTTGATTTATCTTCATCATCATCATCATCAATCATTACACAAAGAGTTATCTTCATCATCATCAATCATTACACAATAGACGTGCTACAATTCTTTCTTTTACGCTCCATCACCCAAAGTCTACTTCATCATGCATACAACCACGTGAAAAGATTAAATTTTTTTAGTGGTTTATAGAGTCGATAGACCTTGCTTCTTTTGTCATATGCGGTAAAGATACATTTCTTGACAATCTCATCTAATCTCATCTAGCTTTTTTCTTTTCTTGTCAGGAATATGTGCATATGCAATGCAACCGAAAATTCTTAGATTTCCAACCAAGCGCTTTGCCAATCGCCGACCTTGTTGGAAGATAAAGATACTTTGGTGCCATTTTTTGTGATACATTGCTCGGCTTGCTTTTTTGTGGGATACTTATACATGTTTGATATTTAATTACAGGTTTTGCTTCTGTTCTTTGTGTCTATTCATTGCAAAACTTCTCTCTTTGTAGTTATCATGTGAGAGACAGACAGCTAGACCTTCTCCTTTTCGATTTAAATTCCAATTATCCTCTTGCACTTGTCCTTTTGTAATGTACCTTATAAAGTTCTCATTTTTGGTTTAAAAATCTAATAACCTAAGAGATTCTCATGCTTTTGGATTACTCATCTGATGAGCCTAGAGAACTGCTCCTGAATTCACATCTGATGAATCTGATGAACCTGTGGAACTTCTCCTCTTCAATTCATCATGTGGGCCCGTGGAGCCATGTGCCCCAGTCGTCTGGATATGCTAATCAGGAGCTTATTCTCATTCATCCTCAAGACACCTGCAATAGTGATCCTCGCTCCTCCGACATTATTAAACTTGTGCTCTGAATTATGCTGCTGGTTAAATAGGCTTGGGAGGTTAATGGAATTTCCATAATGTTGTTCACAGAGGTCAAATGGTTCACGGCTACTGGCAACATCTGAAAATTTAGAATAGTTGCAACACTAATGGAATTGTTTTGATAATATTAATAACTTACACCCATAATGCACAGCAGGTCCAGGGTCCATCACCCATGCTGGAAAGCAAACATTTGCAGTAATGATACAGTTGGAACTTAAACCGTGTACTTCTGAACTGCAGTTGAGTCTGGAGGCACACGGATGTGAGTATAAAGTTGAAGTTGACCCCAAACAAGTAGAGAAATAATGTATCATATCATAGAGCATCATGTTGCAAATGTGTGTACATAAGAAAAAATCTGTTACACTAGTGAAGATGCACAGTCTTCCTTCTTCAAAGTCTTGGGAGAGATGATGCTTAATCCGTTGTACTAGTACACTCATTCCCTAAAATTTAAGTTACAAAAATTAGGAGAATGAATAACTAATCTATTGCAGTTTCTCTTATGTCCTCTTAAAGCGGTACCAGGTATGACTGGAACAGAACAGTTATAACCTAATCAAGGAACAATACTTAAACAAAAATAAAAAATATTTTAAAAACCCATGTTTAATTAAATCCTCGTGAATGATATAATTAGTAAACCTGACAATCAAGCAACAATACTTTTATTAAAACAAAAAATATTAAAAAACATATAAACTTTGCACATATTATTCCTTCATAAATGAAAAGGATATAAGATGAAAACAATTTGAAGTGGTCGAAACAATACCTCAACCCTTAATTTTCTCCGCATGAGACTTACCTTTGGTGTTGGTGTCTCTTAACATATTAACCACCACAACCGTGAACATTTGGCAAACCAAGTCATTGCAAGAACATACAAGAACTAATATGCCAATATATGGAATTTGTGAAATAAAGGATGTAATGAGATTAAATATTTCTTTATTACAGAAGAGAATTTATTTGAATTTTAATTGGAAAGGCAAAACGTGATACGATCCACGCCCAAAGCACTTCCATCAACTGAAAAAGGTGAAAGAGAGGTAGATAACTGAGAGGGTTAGAGAAACCATATGGTTTGTTGCACCACTAAGTACAAAATGAAAGAAACAAAGTTGAGAGACATCAAAATGAAGTATAATATCATTTAGCCAAGAACTATTTGAAAATTGGAAAATCGGTGAGGGCAATTCTTCAAGAATTTCAAAGTTTATGATGTCGAATTTATTAGATCCCATCTTTCCCTTGATTAAGTCATTTAACATGTGGATCAACTTATATATTACGTCATTTTAACAAACCCCTCATATTTAGATGAGCTATCACTATAAGAAAAACAGGTAAATACGACCGGCCAAAAGTCCTCGCATTTACCTAAATATGTCAGGACACGGTCGTATCTTTTAGTTTCTGGATCGGTCATGATACGGGAGGAATATTTAGTAAGTCAGTCATTTTTAAAGTAAATTGGACCAGCTAGTTTTGACCATTTAAAAAAAACCGCTTAAATTCAACTGGCCAAATTTGACCAAGGTAGTCGAATTTGACTTTTCACCAAAAAATTGTAAATCCCCCCCAAACTATTAAATATTTTGAATAAATTTAAAATGTCTGCCTAAAATTAAATTGACCGTATATGGTCAAAGATGCGAATCTAAATTTCACCACCTTCGGTTGAATTAACAAACACCAGTTTTAAGAGACAAATCTCTCGCTGGAAATTGGAAAATTTCCAGATTCCAGTGAGTTTACCCAGGTCCAGTCATATTCCAGCAGCTTTAATTTCTCCAAAAAAGCTCAGTTTTCAGTCCAATTTTTCAATTTAATACACTCAAAATTGACCCAACAATCTCATATTCATATCCAAACTTACAAATAACTAGCATTTAACCGATTCCGGTCAAAATCAATTGAACGTCTGTAAAGAAAAAAACAACATTAACAAAAAATTCACCAAACTAAAAAAACCTTAATATAAACAATTTCCCCACCACTTACCCAGCATGTAAATCGAGCAACACAGTCAATCATAAATCATGAAAAAATTATCTACACGCTCATGTTCAATGATCTATCGATTCGTAACTTCAAAACACATCAATAAACAACCTAAAGTAAAAAGTCTAATTCGAATTAAAATCAAGAAAATGGAAATTTTTGAAAAATTATCTACCTAGCTCTCTACCGAATTATTACCTTCAGGAGGGAGAGTAAGATGGTGGGAGGGACACAAATAGAAATAGAGGGGGAGAGAGAAAAAGAGAAGGGGTGGGTTACGTGAGTGAAAGGAGGGCTTCAGGTTAAAAATTTTATTTTATCATTTTTTTGTTTTTTTACTTATAATTTGGTTTTATTAAATGTAAATTCAACCATTGGATGAGTGTTTTACGGGTTAAATTTGGTGTGTTAGATCTAATGCAAGGGGACTACAGAAGTGGCACTAAATTCAACTGTAACCGTTCGAATTTAGGAGTGTCGATTAATATTTTTCTTATGCTTTCTTATAATTTCTAGAAAATTAAAATTGTAATTAATTAACTTTTTTCTTACAAATATTATAATATTAAAAATATAATAAATTATATTAACAACTTGTTATTTTAATAAAAAATTTAAAATCATGAAGTTGGTCAATTTGAGCATAAATTCCACGAAAAAGATTGTGTGGTGAAATATTTAGTTAAGTTAATGATACCTTATTTGTTAAAATAATCGAGGTCTAATGATTAAAAATTGTTAAAATTTGCATATAACATTTTCTTGTAACCATTTTAACATCCATGTGGTTGGATGGTCTAATATTATTCTAAATAGTAGGAACACTCTATGGTAAGAATCTCAACCCCTAAATTCGAATTTGTAAAATAATTCGAATAATCACATCCGTAATAGATTACTCAAAATAAATGAGATATAAATTAAAAACTAAAACCCTAATTGATACCCTAAAATTTAAATTTATAACCCCATGTAATCATATTACCTACTCTAATGTAGAGATTCGAAAACAAGTTAATTATTAGCTCACTAATATTTTGTCAAAAATTATAGTGAATGTAGTCAGTCGACTTGGAACACGATAATTCTTTCATAATTTTTTAAACTTTTTTTTATAAATATATATTTAAATTTCATAGAAGTATCATAAAATTTTAATAAAAGTTCTTTCATCACATATATTTTTATACCATATAAACTTGTAGTTGGGATGAATGTTATTATTGTGTGTATACATATTTTTTAAAATATTCACTAATATTTAAATAGTTTAAATAAATTATTAAAAATTTTGAATATACTAAATACAATTGAATGTGGCCAAATTAGATACATACAAACGGATTTGTGTAGAAATATAAATTTCAAAATAGAGGGGAATTTTCACCAACTTTTGCCCCAAAAGTTTTAAAAGTTATAGGAAATTTCATGCCATTTCCAAATAATAAATTTGACCAAAATCGATTGAATTTAGGAGAGCCAAAAAATTCAATGCGGAAAATTTCATCCAATTTTTTTAAAGAATCTCTCCTTGCTAACTAAAGGTAGTACATATGAAGATTATAAATGTATGTTGTTTTAAAACAAGCTAAGATACACTTTAATTTGCTTTTTTATGAAAATAGAATAGTCTTCGAGTTCATAATTTTGCATTTCTATATGTGATTAAATCATGTACTTATTCAATTACATATTAACTTAGGTGCGAATATTCTTGTAAATTCCATGTAGACCTAGCCGCATAAATATGACAATCTTCTAAGTTTTGTATTCATAGAAAATGATCAAATTATTTCATTGCAGTTGCAAGTTTTATGTATATATTTTGTGTGAGTAAGTTGTATGGAATTACTTAAAAAAACTCTTTCCCGTAATCTCAACCAATTTATTATTCATTTATATTCTTAGAAAGTGGTATTATAGATTTTGTGATTTAGAGATGACTTTCACAAAAATATGTTGCGATCAAAATTTTCTGGTATGACGGGAAATAATTGTAATCAATTGAGTATTCAAACAAAGGTAGGGTCTTTCTAGTGTGTGTCAATGTAACAAATACATTTACATGATCAGATAATTTTTATGAACGAGAGCCATTATTATTAATGAGATTAGAGCTAATAAAAAATTTAAGTTGCTAATGTGCGTCGGCATGGAGACAAACAAGAAAATCGATTTCGGTATTGTAAGAATCTCAAGATTTTTGAAAGATTATGGAATATGGATACAAAGAACCATACATGTTATCTTACCGTAATAACTAAGACTTTGAAGGGAAATCCACTAACAGTTAAGAAGACTCTCTTTTTTATTAATCAAGTGGTGAATGGAGTAATTTTCTAAAGGATTTCTATGATATATCAACATTAAAGCTAACATGAGAAACTGTAAGTAAGTCCTAGAAAGCTCAAGAAAACCAATAATGAGAATATACTAGTTTTGTGTTCGTTTAATCATAAATATGAATATCTGATTAATATTTTATTAATGTGTAATATTAAAGTAGGTTAGTAAAATAGGAAATAAGTATATAAGTACATCTAAGTAAACATGTAAATGTATAGAAAGTACAACTAATTTATACAAAATTTAAATATGTTAATAATTAAATAAGAAATAAGTATACAAATGCGTATAAATAAACATGCAATGCTTAGAAGTACAACAATGACCCGCCATTTAATTGAACCAACACACTACTTTCTTATTCATTATTAAATAATTAAGTATCTGTCATGAGTTGCATAGATGATAAAAAGGGTGTATATAGTAAATATGATGTCGTTATTTTCCTAGAATGAAGACTAATACGAACACATTATATTTTCCCTTATTGCATGAAACTCTAAACCATTTTACAAAAGTTCAATAATTACTATATAAGTATTCTTTAAATAATCATTTACTTTTGGGTAAATAAATTAGAAAAATTATTTAGGTTAGATTTGAAAAAATATTGTCCTTAAACTGTAAATTTATTAGTTGGATTACATTTAATCAACAACTAATTTGAAAGAGATAAGACAACATATAGACTATATATAACATTAATGCGTTATCCTAATTACCTATATTTGCTAACTTATTTAATTTATTTTGTGTGTTCTTTATATGTATATCTTTTGTAATTTATTTTGTGTGTTCTTTATATGTATATCTTTTGTTCCTCTTTATACATATATATGCATTTTTATTTATATATATATATATTTATAGGTATGAGTGTGATATATAGAGAGAATGAATGTGGCTGTCTTAATTTGTTTCAATTGTGTTGTTCATATGATTTTTTTATGTGTACGGTGTATTCATGTTTATACATATATATGTATAAGTATGATGGAGAAGAAGAGAATAAACGTGGCTCTCTATAGTAAACTAATAACCGAATGTGTTTTTCATCTATATTTTATAAATTTTTTATGAACTTGGTAAGAGTTAAATCTCACTGTTATATGTTCTTCAAAGACTTTAGTTTTTTGAGCTTCATTAGTTGTTATTGTTCATTTAATATGATTTAATATGAATAAAATATGTAAATTATACAATTAGTAAGTTGTATTGTTATTTTGTGTCATGTACATCAAGTTTCGATTATGTATACCTATGTTTGCGTAAGAGCTAGAGGGGGGTTTATTTGCGTCTTTATTTGATATGGGTTTAATGTTGTTAGTTCTCTATGAGTTGTATTTACGAATACGAATTAAGATTTCTAAGTTTAATCGTATGATATGAAATGAGAGTATGTAGAATTTTATCAATGCTTTCGATCTTGTTTTATTAGTTTTTCATTATTTTGACGATTTATCTGACTTGGAAATTATGTTTTTTTTTGTTATATTTAGTATCTTGCATGAATGATATCTAATTACTTGGAAATATTTTCTAATTACTTTGTAGTATGCAGGGAAAATGCTAATCAGAGACATGGGACGTGGTCGTGGACTTAGTCGAAGAACTTGTGCTATTTTACGAACACCTAGTCTACCTTCTCCACGCAATCAGAACACCCGTAAGATTACCAAAAACACTTGTAAGACCAATATAGAGACCCGGGCATGGAAATGACCTAGATCACATTCCGATCGCAAGTTTAGGGAAAAGAACCCAAGAACACCATGCCGCATCAAATTCCAAGTGGGACAGTAATTATTTATATATGTTTATCGTATAAATCTCATTCAACTTCAAAATGTATGTGAAAAATATGAATAAGATTAGCTCATAGATTATGAAGCTTTTGTATTTATGACTGACTACATTAAAATTAATTTTAAAGTATACACAATGATACAACAGTGAAGATATTGAATGCGACTATTCGTTCAAAATGGGCAGTTGGGCATACACGTGTATTGCCATTCTTGCACAAAATTCGAAATGGGCTGAAGAAGTTACCAAGAAGTTTGTTGTATGTTATTTTTATTTTTATAATTATGTACATTACACACACCTAAGTTCTTTCTATTAATTAAGGCATTTGAAGATGCAAAAACCCGGAAAGGCTAAAGAGTGTTTAGAATTATATGTCAAAAAGAGTATTAAAAAATTGGTCAATCAGTTCTCCCTCTCTCTCGATGAGAGTCGGCCGCCCCATCTTCCTTTAACCCTAATCATCACACCTCCTTCTTCACCCTTCTACCCATCTTCATCTCTATCTTCATCCTCTCTCTGCATCCATACAATATTTTTATCATTTGTTTTTAACTTCCTTTCAATAAATATTGGATTCTGTTCAAAAATTCGCTTCTTTTTCGTTTCGTTTAATTGAGTTATTATTTATAGATGGTGTCCGGCAGATAGATAGTTGGGGTGCTTTTGATACGGTAGTGAAAAACGCATGTGCTCACCTCTCACAAAATATTTTTGTTCATAACACGAGGACCCTCTCAGTTTTTGCAATTGAGTCGTCTGAACATTGTACGATCCATGGAATTAATGTGAGGGCAATTGTGAAACTACTGTTTTCGGTGGAGATGCAGGCTGGATCGCTCGAGAAACCATTATCTTTATTTTTAATTTTCAGAATATTTGTATTCAGTCAGTTAAGCAATCCGGAAATAAAGAGGCTAATTATTTAGTTCGTCTATTTGTTTTTCAACCTGGTTGCATGATGAATTGGGGGTTTGTACCGATTGAATTTTTTTCATGTTATTAATGAAATCTGCTATAAATTTGGAAAAAAATAAATAAATAAATTGGTCAATCAAGAAAAGGGGTGGTTCGAAGAAAGTGTAGAGTTTTCCAAGAATGCTATAGACATAGGCATTTTCATCATTATTTCACAATGACATAGAAGAATTATAAGCTAATTAATGATTATATGATTTTTATACTCTCGTGTGAAAGGATTTTCGCATGGCCTACAACCTTAATTACCTATTATATTATAATTGAAAATGTGATCAAGAGATTCTCAAATTCATTTATATTTTTTTATCCCTATATAATATTAATAATTTTATTTTTCTAATCTTTTTTTACATAATTAGATGTTATTGGTGCACTACTTATCATTTTTTTTTCTCATTTTCTTTTCATTAAAAGCATTTCTTTGTGATTACATATTGTTTTTGTTTACATTTGAATTTAATTGTGGATTAGAAATTTATTTTGTATATTAAATTTTGGGTTCTTTGGAGTTTATTTTTGTTTTGGATGATTGTTGGCCAACTAAATTTATTTTAAATTTATCTCCACACGTGCTAGGCTTTTAAACACATACAAAACAATACTTATAAGTAAAGTAAAATTAGTTTGAAATTATTATACAATTGATATATTACATATTATATAGACTTTGCTTGATAGGAATGTTGGATAGATATTATTTAAAACTTTTGTCTATATAAAGTAATTGTTACTTATTTCAATTTTAAAAATTTAATTTATAGTTAATAATCAATAAAAAGATGTTATGGCTATATAATTTATATAAAAGTAAATGAAATAAACTCTTCTTTGTTGTAGTTTTGAGTAATGTATACAAGAGATAACTTATATTATCAATTTAAGATATCTGCATATAGATCCTCACAAATTTAACAATATTTGATTAATAATAATTAACATGATACTAATTTATCTATTATTTCCAAACCGGTTACTACGATTACATTGCTTGAATTTAAAAGATAATAGATAATAAAAAAATTAGTACAACAAGGACAGTGACAAAGAGGATGACTACGACCTCCTTGGACAATCAGATGACACCCTCATTCGAATCAGATGACCTAATACGAGACATGGTTTATGGGAAGAAGGGGCAAAACAGACGGATGTATTGTGCTGCTATAGTGGGGTCAACTGTGATGGCTGCCGCACTTTTTCGAGTTTTGGGGCAAGATTATGCACAACTCCCTTTAGCCGCAACTGTGATAGGGTGACCTTTCCTATCACCTCCTGTGCAAAACATTACACTATTTTAATAAAAATAAATAAAAATCAATATAAAAGAATCAAAAAGGGAATTAGTATGTATACCTCCCCAGATCTTTGAAGTATAATGAACAATCCCTCATAAAGCTACACATATGAAAAAATTTAAGGATTAAAAGTGCCAACCTATAATACAAAGCAAATCAAAATCTTATTTATTAGAAATTAGTTGTACCTTTAGCACAAAGACCCTGATGTCTTCCCCTGATCGGCTCTCCTCACCATCTTTGCAGCTCAATTGGTTGGTCATATACTAAATTTTGAAGTTCTGGAATATGGTAAGATTGGGGCGGCCGTCAAGGAATTAGGGATTATGGAGTATGTGCAACACCCTTAAGTTTATATAGGGGCTGGTATATAAAACATTAGAAATTTGTAGGAAATTTCTTAGAAATTTCTTTACTAATATTCTTCAATCAAGTAATTTTTCTATTTGTCTATTATTTTTTTTAGTTCATATTCTTTGTAAGGTTTAAAAACAAAAAATTACTTTTTTGTTTGTTTTTTATAGTTTTATGATAAATATCAAAATAAAATATTTATTAAATTTATTATTTTATTTAGTAATGCAAAAACACAATTACAAATGATAAATTATTGAATTTTGTAATCCGTGCATATTTCCCACTCTCTCAGTCTCAATTCTATACATTTTCAAAGTGACTCACAATTGTAAAATTTTGTTATATAGAAATTAACTACTCACTAGTTATATATATATATACAAATAATCAAATAGAAACTAAAATTAAAATAAAAACTAGAAACTAATATCAGTCCTTAGATCAATCTAATCCAAGGGCCCCCTAGATGTAGTACACACGATATATATGCTCCCTCCTACACATAATTCTAGTTTTTCCCCTCCGTTTTTTATTTAATTTTTCCCGTTAATCGGTGAACTTTTTTTGAAATCCGACTTCACTGTATTTTTCTCCATATGTGCCATGTTTTGACGTGATTTAACAAAAAAATTATTTTAGTTTTTAGTTTTCATTATAAGGAGGTTTGTATTAGAGTAGCCCCTATATATATATATATATAATATTGATGAGTACCATCACTTTACTCAATTTTCTTACTTTTTTTCTTCAAAATTACACAATTTCTTAATACCAAGCCATTTGTATATATTTCAAAGGGACCGAGAGAGTAATATTTAAAAGTTCTACATGAATCATTCAAATTTGAACTTTTTAAACTAATTTACTTATTTTTTATGAAATATGTATTTCTAAATTAATTAAGTTAAACAATTTATAGGAGTAAAGAATTGGTACTAAATACAACAATTATTTTTCAACCACATTATATAATTTATAAAAAAACATCTTAGTGCAAATATATTATATTATATTATTTCAAATAATATATTAGTGTTTTTCCAAAAAATAAAATGGTGTAATACAAAAATGATCAAAATAGACTATTTATGACCATTTTCAACAATATTTCTTATGAAGTTGGTCGGTTATATTGTGATCGGATATAATTGATGAAAATATTTCTTTGTTTGTCTATAAACATGAAAAAGACCAACAAACCAAAGTTGACACGCACCACCGTGACATCGTAGTCAACCGTGACATGTGGCACATACATGCCAAGTAGGAAAAACCGGGACCAAGCAAAGGTGAATTGTAGATTTAAAAGTAACCAAAAACTTGGTCGGTTATCAAACTTTATTAAACATTCACGTTGCTGCCATGTAAATGGGTGGGACCAATACTCAAGAAAATGAAAAAGTTATTTATTACCTTTTTGATCCGTAATGACCATTATCATAGATCGAAAAGTCATTTCCGACTCAGACTCATCCAATGTGACATATTTGGTCGTAAGTTAATATAGGTGAAATTAATAGAAACACGTATTTAGAAAGTACACAAGTGAGATATAGACATCATAAGTTATATTCTAATTAATGATTATATGATTTCTAAGTTCTCCTCTAAAATGATTTTTCCATGGCCTCCAACCTTAATTACCTATTATATTATAATCACAAAATATGCTCAAAAGATTATAAAATCCATTTATATTGTTTTTGGCCCTTTTTTATTAAAAGCATTTATTTATGACCTATTGTTTCTCTTTTTCTTTTAATTACAAGTATTATTAGTGACTACATATTGTTATATCACTAATATATATATCTATTGACATCCATAAGGTTGGATCGTTGAAAAATATTCTTAAAATAATCGAAACACTAATTCAAGATTCAACACTAGTTAGCTGTACAAGTCAAACTGATGCTTGACTGTTAAAATGTCAAACCAAATAAAATTATTTTGATATCAAATTTTGGGTACATCACTAATATATATATCTATTGACATCCATACGGTTGGATTATTGAAAAATATTTTTAAAATAATCGTAACACTAATTCAGGATTCAACACTAGTTAGCTGTACTAGTCGAACTGATGCTTGACTGTTAAAATGGAAAACCAAATAAAATTATTTTGATATAAAATTTTGGTTATATCACTAATATATTTATCTATTGACATATATACGGTTGGATTATTGAAAAATATTTTTAAAATAATCGTAACACTAATTCAGGATTCAACACTAGTTAGTTGTACTAGTCAAACTAATGCTTGACTGCTAAAATATCAAACCAAATAAAATTATTTTGATATGAAATTTTGGGTACATCACTAATATATATATCTATTGACATCCATACGGTTGGATTATTGAAAAATATTTTTAAAATAATCGTAACACTAATTCAGGATTCAATACTAGTTAGTTGTACTAGTCGAACTGATGCTTGACTGTTAAAATGGCAAACCAAATAAAATTATTTTGATATAAAATTTTGGTTATATCACTAATATATTTATATATTGACATCCATATGGTTGGATTATTGAAAAATATTTTTAAAATAATCGTAACACTAATTGAGGATTCAACACTAGTTAGTTGTACTAGTCGAACTGATACTTGACTGTTAAAATGTCAAACCAAATAAAATTATTTTGATATGCAATTTTGGTTATATCACTAATATATTTATCTATTGACATCCATACCGTTGGATCGTTGAAAAATATTTTTAAAATAATCGAAACCTTAATTCAAGATTCAACACTAGTTAGCTGTACTAGTCAAACTGATGTTTGACTGTTAAAAGGTCAAACCAAATAAAATTATTTTGATATGAAATTTTGGTTATATCACTAATATATATATATATATATATATTGACATCCATATGGTTGGATCGTTGAAAAATATTTTTAAAATAAATGTAACACAAATTCAAAAGTAAACACTAATTAGATGTATTAGTCAAAATCATGTTTGACTGTTAAAATGTCAAACCAAATAAAATTATTTTGATATGAAATTTTGGTTATATCACTAATATATATATCTATTGACATCCATACGGTTGGATTGTTGAGAAATATTTTTAAAATAATCGAAACACAAATTCAGAAGTAAACAGTAGTTAGTTGTACTAGTCAAACTCGAGTTTGACTGTTAAAATGACAAGCCAAATTAAAGCCAAATATATTTATTTATATTTAAAATAATTATCAATACACTACAACATTTTTGCAATCATACAACTGTTTTTTTTCGTTGTCTGAAAGGTAGTTTTTCCGTTGTCTATCCAACACTCGTGTGATCGAAGGTTGGACAACGGTTGTTAATACAGTTGTAATAAGGGAGATTCAACAACAGTGTTTAACACTGGTTACAATCTGGATGACACAACGGTTGTTTTAGAAAAACAATTGTTGGAACATTTTTAACATGACAGTTTTCTTAGTAATAAACAACGGTTTATTTACGTCAAGAGAAAGTTCTAAATTTTCTTTCCAATTTTAAATATCTTTTCCAAACAACAGTTATTTTATCCATCTATTATTTATATAATAGAACAACAACAGTTATTTTCAGAGGTAGTAATATAAGTATCTTTTAGACAACAGTTTTAGGGTGGTGTTATAATGCAAAAGAGATAACGAATTACTTTTCGGGAACCATTAAAGAAATATTTGTAACACAACAGTTTACTAGGTAATAGACAACAGTTTAAAAAACCATTATCTTATTAGGTATATGCATTTTGCATATCAATTTCATATTTAATTAAAACCAGCTCCATAAAAAACCACAAAAATTAGTCCCCTGCCAAAATAAAAATACCATAATCCATACCATAATCCAAAACAAAATCATACCATAATCTAGGCCCCCGCCAAAACAAAACCAATTCACTACCATACCATAATCCATACCATACCATAATCCATCCGTTCAACAATCCAAAACAACCAGATCTACCTACCAAACTACCAGCAATCCACCGAACACAAAATACATTATCGCAAGTCTACTTATCACCAACTACATATATAAAACATCCACTTTACGATAAGTTCAAATGAGTCTACTTGTCAACATACGATAAGTTCAAACGAGTCTACTTGTCAACATACGATAAGTTCAAACGAGTCTACTTGTCACCAACTACATACATAAAACATCCAGTTTACGATAAGTTCAAAAGAAAAGAAAGGCGAGGACCTAGCTTGCACAATGTTTCATAAAATATTTTGCAAACTTAACCCTGATCTCGTTGATGTCATCCTCAGTGTAAACCAGGTTTGATCTACGCAGCCACTGAAATATGATCCAAAATTTTGTATAAGTAACATGTTCTGCCCTTATAAGAGTAAATACAAAGTGGATGAAAAGGCCCATAGATAGTCAATTGTCACCTTATTAGCAAAGTCCAGCTCCTTATCATGAATGATTTCCATCATGTATCGCATCACAAACAGGCCACAATCCTTGTTCCCGGTTTGCACTGGAACTCCCTAAAATATCAAACAAAAAATCATTTAAAATATCCAGTCTCCTTTAATAACATAATTAATATATGATCACAAAAATAAATAAATACCGCCATGTTCTCCCACAATACTTTCTTCTTCGGAACCTTTTTCAAATCCTCCTTGTACATTTTAATGGCACTGCAACCAAAACGAGATATATCAAAACACAAAATAACCACTACAAAATATGGTCGGACAAGATTTATAAGTTAAGACTTAATAATCAAATTTTATAACGTGAACTCTTACTTGTCGACAACATCCACCCATTCTCCATTTGCAATTCGGCGTTTAAGAGGGTCCATATAGTAGACTACCTCTGCGTCTGGATTGACAACTGTCAGGGTCCAGTGGTTGCTACAAAAAATAAACAGAGGTGCTTGTTAAATAGTAAAGCCTAAATTTGATGCTTTTTTGTCACTCAAACAACTTAAATATCATAAAAAAAATTACATTTCTATTAAATTAAAATCAACCTAAAAATTATTTAAACTCACTATTTGTGAAAAATAATCTAAAATGTGATACTAGTAGAGTGTAATTTACTGTAATAAACATGATCAGGTATAACATCAAAAATTGAAGGCTCATACTGATAAAATTTAAATTCCAGTAAATAAATCAACTTTAAAACTGAACCTATAAAATTATCATCAAATTTGAACTTGAAATATTATGAGGTTGAACTATACAATTTCCCCTGTCTGAGAAACAAACCTAACATCTAATAACAAAATCAATTAAATACTGTAAGCCATTTGATTACTTTTATATTAACTTCAAAACTGTCAAGGCATTTGATTACGTTTATACTGAACCAATGCAATTAATATAAATTTCAACAAATATTATCGAGTTTAACTATACAATTGAACCCATTCCTTACAAAATTAAAGCTAAATTCTTGAAAAAATTAATAAAAAACTGGCAAGGCTTAACAGCTTAATAGCTTGGGATAGTAAAAATACTTACACATCATTGTACGGCAGGAGAAAATGTTGCCCTTTCCTAGAATCTTTAAATCTTGTACACAATTCACGCGACCTCTGCACTGCACTGCCACATCCAATGGCACCGATTGTGCCTGGATCTACAAAGCTAATCATGTTGACCATCTTATGCTTCTTCACATATTCATTCAAGAAGCTACAAATTAAATTAAGCAGTCCTTAGTAAAGATTGTCATATTTATTCCAAGGCTATATACTCCGAAAAAAAACTTTGAATGAAAAGCTTACTGAATAAAAAGGCAAATGACAGAGCCGGCCATTTCACCGCCAGAGCACACTGCATGTATATCAGATAAGAACATGATTTGCTTCTTTGTAAAGCCAAATGCTTCTTTGCTTAGCTCAAAAGAAATTGTTCGGCCACCACTCAAGGCTTCCTTTGCCCATGTCCACAAACGTTTCATTGCAGAAGGATAATTCGGACCAATTTGAACAACAAGCTCTGGTTCAAATTCTTCAATTACTTTATACGTCTTCTTCATTTTCTTAGCACGGGCTTTCTTGGTTTTCTAAAACAATTGCAAATAAAAATAATTAAAAAAACAGACTAAACAAACACATAGTACATATATTAACCATACTAAAAAAGCATTCTGACCTTGGCGGCCAAAACATGAGAAGTACTGCTATTGTTTCCTGCAATTATCATGTTTCTCGGCCATGCAATAAAAGTTCCCATGGCTTCTTGAACAGTCAAAATTTCATCCCCGATAGGGAAGGGAATCTTAGCATCTCCTTGAATGACTTTAGTGATAGACACCCTTGCGTTCTTTTCTCCAAGACTTACTCCATGGATAGTCTTCTCATGTCCTTCGGAAACGCGTACTTCATCAATTGTTGCACAAGCAACAATGTTGCTCAACGATCCAACAGCCAATCGGCATACAGAACCACCTGAAGAATCCACTTTCATTTCCTCAACAGCCCTTCCATTATCATCCTCACCTGCCACCTTTTTATTATCCTCAAGCTCCACCGCTAAATCCACAAACAAATTATCTATCAATGTCACATTTTTATGATCACCTACAGCCACATCCACATCTACATCAACCCCACCCTTAGAGTGACAGCTTGCCTGCTGGGAATTTGGTTTCGGACTACCATCATATTGTACACCATTTTTCGATGAATGTGCATTGTATTTTTCAAATTCAGCAGCCCAAAATGCATCTCTCTCTTTAATAATTTTTGGAGTCTCCTCTGCCATGTACTTTTGAATTGCCTCACGTACCCTTTCTTCCACTGTCCTCGCTTTTTTTTTCCCTCGGAAGATCAAAATAAACCGACTGCTTCACATGAATTCCCTGACCACGTACTCTGCCTCCGTGCTCAGGCTTACCGAGCGCCATTGTTAACACATCATTAGTACCTTCAACTTTAAGCTTTCCTTCCTTAACCTCCTCCTTCATCTTTTTCTACAAAAAATTCAGTAACATTTTTCACCATAAGCACATACATCCTTTAAGCACATTCATCCTTTAATTAAAATATTACACAACTAACACCAATTTGTTTTTACTAGTTATAAGTACATTCATCCTTTAATATATTTAATTTAATAGATTCAATTGCAAGCACAAGAGACGACTTAGTTTACTTGGTGGTACATGGGACCTAGTAAGTACATTCATTGACAAACTAATCCAAGGATAAAAAAATATTAAAATAAAATATTAACCAACACAGAATACAAAATCTAGACATTTAATATTATGAACCAATTTTCAATATAAACATGTGTATTTGACTCTCTTAGTGAACATGGGATTATTAAAATATATAATTAACTACTAATATTAAATATGATACAATCAACATGCTACTAGCACTAAAGGCATACAAACAAATCCTAAGTTAAACTAGAGACCACTAATTCGAATTATACATTGTAATAGAAAAAGATAAACTATAGAAAGGCTTCATGTGTATATAATTTATTAAAATTTAACTTTTGAAACTTCAGTTCCTTATTAAAAAATACACAAATATGTGCATCAAATAGAATGGACAATTATATTAATAACTTACAATTTCCTTAGCTTTTTCTGCAACTTCATCATTTAAAAAATTACCATCTTCGTCCATCCTTGCTAGGATCCAAGTGTCCGACCGATCTACTTCCTCTGCATCTGGATGAGATTCAGTCTACATTTACATGTAAAGGATCACCTTAGTAATAACATAAACATGCTTGTAAAATTAATATGAAGAAAAAAATGTGCTTGTTATTTCATTTCACTAACCCATTCATTCTCGAGATTAGCATAACCTTTTCGAGACATTCGATGTGGATATTTACTCAGCTTCCTTCTTTCTTGTTGTTCTTTATGAATTTTCTTCATAAAAAGCAGCAATAAGGTTAGAAGATCATAACTAAGTAAATATTAAAATGAATAAAGCTAAGTAGAAATATACCAGAAACTCAGGCGACGTGCGGTCAGCAACAAATATGTCCCAGTGTGATTTTTCTATAAAAGTAAAATCTGCAGGAGGATGTGCAAAAAATTGAGGTTGATCCAGATAAGGAAGAATGTAGTACTTGGTCAGCCGACATTTAAATTCCCTCCATTTTGCCCCGGCCGATCTGAATACCAACTTTTTTGCAGACTCAGGTACAACATAAGCCATCTACGGACATATACCAACAAATTTAAAGTTAAAAGGTGCTAGTTAATGAAGAACAAATAATAAAAATAAAAGTTAAAATGATGGAAGTTATTTATATTCATTTTACCTGCACACACTCCCAAATTTTTGTCTTTGTCTCTTTAGGAACACATTTCCAAGAATCATGCCAGATCGGGGTTTTGGTTCTTGCCAAAACTCCAATATATGATTGCATCTCTTTACCTTCTTCACCATATGGCTCTCCTTTTGCATTAAAAGACACAGTAAGTTTGATCCCTCGGATCTTGCGTTTCACAATTCGGTGCATCGTTACACAGCCTCGCTTCAATAGTTTTAGTCCTTGAGTATTGTCCGGTTTGGTAACAACTTTTTCTCGTTTTCTTTTCTTTGATATTTTCTTTTGTAAGTTTTCAGAAATGGCCTTCTTCACAGTTTTTGGGGGAGAACTCAATGGAGTGGAGGTCTCGCTATTCGTGGACTTTGTCTTTCTTAAAGCCCTTAGCACACTCATTGTCCTTGGATGGGGTGAAGATCGTGTCTTTTTGAACCCATTCCGGTGAGACGCTTTCTTTTTCAAATTTCCCTTATCTGCCTTGGTCTTCTTCTTAGGAGTACCCATAACCTATGAAGTACACAAACAAGGAATAAGTACAACATTAACATGACAGTAAACTCAATAAAACTCAAAGACATTACAGGTAAAAGAACCTAAAAACAACAAAAGAATAACCATCTGAGATATCTTAACTTTCCCACTTAAAAGCGTATTATAAATTTTACTTAAAATGACACACTTTGAGTGCCTAAACTAACCAGAGATGTACACAAACAAACATTCAACCACCAATAAAATCTAGCTTATAATCGTACAACTTACGGCATGTGAATAAAGATAAATTATCCATTTATTATAGGACAGTAGCACAGGGCACATTCAACTAACTAATCGACTGCAGAGTTATAACAAACAAACCAGTAATTTCATCTCAAAAATCAATAGAAACATGAAACAAAAAACAAGAAATTAGCACAGTTACAAGATTTCAAACAGAAATTAGCACCCTGTTAATATCCATTTGGAACAAAAAACAAGAGAATAGCAAGAACCGGGGGTTTCATCATTAGATAATTACAGTTTAAAACCAGGGGTTTCATCATCAACACTCAACACTCCACAATTGCATGCAAAATTTACATAATAAAACAAACCAAAGACACTCCACAATACCATCAAACATTGCATGCAACATTCCGCAAAGCAAAGACACTCCACAATACCATCAAACAGAGCATGCAACATTTAAATCTCATAAAATATTGAGTTAAAAATAAAAAACCCCAACATAAATTGAAGAGGGTTTTATAGTTTTAAAATAAATCAAAAAACCCCAAATAAATTGAATAGCATTTTAGAAACTTATTAAAAACATGTAAAAATCAAAAACCCCCAAATATAGATGAGGGCTTTATGGTCTCTAATTGAATTAGAAACATACCAGTATAATCGAATGGAAGAAGAGGAAGAAGATTGTGTGAAGAAGAGGAAGAAGATTGGGTGAAGAAGAGGAAGAAGATTGTGTGAAGAAAATCACTGTGAAGAAGAGTAACTGATGATGGGGAAGAAGGGGGTTGGGGAGTTATGACGAGGAGTAACTGATGGGGAAGAAGGAGGTTGGGGAGTAAAGTTTTTGGGGGGATATTTCGGGGGGATACTAAAAAATAAAGGGGGGAGATTAAATTTAAAAGAGAGGGAAAATGAAAAATATTCACTTCAAACCAACGGCCTAGATACAGATCTGGTTTAATCCAATGATCAACAAAATCTGTTATTATTTAATTTTTTTAAAACCTAAAAATCAAAAATTAAAATATATATAAATTATCCATATATTTGGAGATATAGTAACTGTTGTAAGATCAACTATCACATAACGGTTCTTACAGGATACCGTTATCGTATGCTATATTATTTAAATAGTAGTTGTGTAACGGTTTCTTACACACACCGTTGTCTCATATATTTTCCAACAAGAGTTTTTTGTCCTAAACCGTTGTCTATAATCTAAAACAAAAATAAGAATAATCTATTGTAAAACTCTTAATTTTTAAATGTTCGATGTTTGCGAGTGCACATATGTTGATAAAACATTTGACGTAATCCATAAAAGTTAAATTTTTGGTACCTTAAAAGTTCGATAATCTGATTCGAAGACTTCGATTATATCACTATAAACAAATAATAATAATAATTAAGAATATTACTATAAACAAACGTAAATTACGCTGACAGAGACGTTTGTGAATAAAAAATTATTAAACAACTATTAATTAAGGATATTAAGTTTCTCTTTGTAAAATTTTAAAATAATTAAAGATGGAGTTGTAACTAGGGTGGAGCACGGTTTGGTTTGGGACATTTTTTGGCCAAAACTGAAACTAAGACCGTATGTCCTTAATTTTAATATTTAATAAATATAAGTTGAATTTACGACTTATAAGTTGATAAGTAAGTTATGTTTCAAGATGTCAATCTAATCAAAATTCATTAATTTTAATTAGATGTTGAATTGTTGCATTATGATTTTAGTGAAAATAAATATAAAGCTATTTTATTGAAAGCTGAAAAAGACTTTCATTCATAAGAAAAAAGAATTACTATCGTTGGGATCTGATTCTGCAGTAGAATCAGATCCCAACGATAGTAATTCTTTTTTCTTATGAATGAAAGTCTTTTTCAACTTTCAATAAAATAGTTTTACATTTATTTTCACTAAAATTATAATTCAACAATTCAACATCTAATTAAAATTAATGAATTTTGATTAGATTGACATCTTGAAACATAACTTTATAAAATAAAGTTGATGAAGAAGAAAAAATCAAAATATATTCAGAACAAAGTACGTCGTTACTAACATTCAACTTATCAGCTTATAAGTCGTAAATTCAACTTATAAGTAGGGTCGACTGATAAGGTGACTTATAAGGGGTTACGGTTACGATATAAGGATCACTAGGGGAGGAGAATTTATGATTATGCCTCCTGAGTTAGAGTCTGTCCCTAAATGCGGTTTAGCTTGGTTCACGTGGTTTGCAGGCTATTGCGTGAACCCGTAGGGTTTACCCAGTGCGCACCTGAAGGGTAGCGGCTGCGGGTTACCTACAATAAAAAAAATTATTCGGGGTTAAGATAGGGTTTAAAGTATAATGTTTAGAATAATTGATGAATATGCTTAATAAGAAAGATTCAATTAATATAAAAACACATCGGAACATCTTTTTCTAGAAAAGGTATCAATATTGTATATGATAATCATATTCATATTCGAAGCACATCCATATGTTTGGATCATTGAAAGGGTGATTTAAACATCCGTATAATTGGATCGTCGAAAATATTTACAAATTTAGAAAATATCGATAAACATGGGATATCAACTCCAAAAAGTCGAACTTATCGCTAGTGAGTTATATGTAACAGTTTACAAACAACTATTTAATCTAGTGTTGGGCAATAGTTTTTCAAAAACACTATTATGTAAAACAATATATAGTTCGGAACTCCCAATTGTCGATACGATCAAGTTGTAAAAACAAATAACAAACTAAAGATAATTAGATGATTTATTTACCGATCGTTTAACACTAATAATATAAAAAATATTGAAATTGAAAATGATAATAAAGACATTCTAAACGATTCAAACTACACTAATATCTATTAAAGAACATCTTCACAATTTTTCGTGTAATATAAATTCGATATTCTTATTACCGACATACTATTTCGTTAAAATAATTTGTGATTATTTATTTTTTAATAAATTATATAATTTATTCCTCTATATTAATTTATTCAAATACATAAAATCCAAATTATTGTGGTCCTAGAGAATAAATGAATTAATATTATTCAAAATATTTTAATTTATGAGCCATGTATTTTTTATATAATAATTTAGTTGAGACTTAAACATATTATTAATTACTTTTTATTTCAGACATATATTTGTTCGGACATATGTATCTGTCAGAACAAGAACGCATTTATTTACTTGGTAGTTAGGCCGTTCATCCATGTCCATGTGCTCTCAAATCCATAATACTCTCAAATCTATGCTCAAATTCGTGCTAATACTCTCAAATCTATGCTCAAAATCGTGCTCATACCCTCAAGTCCTCAAATCTAGATATCAAATCCATGTCACATCAAGATTCCAAGACATCAAGATCTCGGGTTTTAAATTTATTTTCACACTTGAACAGGTAAGTACAGTCTTTTATGAAGTCGGGTTTATATGTACTCTCTTTTGAATTCATTTTGATGAATTCATTCTTTTGTGATTCTGAACTAGGGTTCATATTGATTTGGGGGAAATATAAAGACTTCACAATTCATTTTTAAGAAGCTATAAAGACAGGTAAGTACTTTAATTTATGCATTTGGGTTATATAAGTCCTCTGTTTTGAATTCATTTTGATGCCTTTTTTACTTCAATTAGGGTTCAGTTATAAAGATTTTGGGGAAATTTAAAGATTTCATAATTTAGTCTGAATTTGAGGTTCTATTCAGACTTTTAAAAGATGGATAGGTCATGGTTAAAAGCGGATAGAAGAACGAAAGAGTTCAAAAAAGGAGTGGAAGATTTGTTAATATTTGCATTTGAGAATGGTTATAATGCAGAAAAAATCAGTTGTCCATGTGTAAACTGCGCACATAGTAAATCATGGAGAGCGCAGATAGTTAAAAACCATCTTTTTCAAAATGGTATTGATCAAACTTATACACGTTGGATATGGCACGGGGAGAATAATTCTGTAGAAAGTTCTAATGAAACCGACACTTCGGAATCTATCAATCAAGGCACCTCAAGAATGGGTGAACTGTGACGAGGACGACGACGATGATATGTCTTCTGATGAAAGTTCTGACAAAACCGACACTTCTGATTTCATTAACCATGTTAAAGGTGAACATCAACCTCTTTATCCTGGATGTGGGAGGTACACTAAGATGAAAGCTCTGGTCTAGTTATACAACTTGAAAGTGAAGCATGGTATGTCTGATTCATGCTTCAGTGATATTCTGTTATTACTTGGCTCTTTACTTCCAGAAGGCAACAACATCCCTTCTTCCTTCAATGAAGCAAAAAAACCTTATGTGCATTAGGAATGGGGTATGAAAAGATACACGCATGTCCGAATAATTGTCTCTTATACCGTGGCGATTTAGATGAAGAACAAACTACTTGTCGCGTATGTAAGGCCTCTAGATGGAAATTGAACAAAAAAGGAGATGAACTTGAAGGGGTCCCTGCTAAAGTTCTATGGTATTTCCCGCTGATACCAAGATTACAAAATTTATTCAATACACCTCACATTGCAAAGGACATGACGTGGCATGACACCGAGCGACAAAAGGATGGTAAAATGAGGCATCCGGCTGATTCAATAACATGGAAGGATGTCGACCAAAAATGGCCTGATTTTGCATCAGAGACTAGGAACCTTCGATTAGCTTTATCTTCCGATGGTTTCAATCCTTTTCATGGAAACCATACTGATTACTCAAGCTGGCCTGTTTTGCTATCAATTTATAACCTTCCTCCATGGCTTTGTATGAAGAGAAGGTATATTATGCTCTGCTTGTTAATATCTGGACCGACTGAGCCTGGAAATGATATCGACGTGTTCCTTCAACCACTAATAGAAGATCTGCAAGAGTTGTGGCATGGGAAACAAATGTACGACACTTATAAGAAAGAGTCTTTTATGCTTAGGGGCATTTTATTATGGACAATAAGTGATTATCCTGCCTTAGGGAACTTGTCAGGAAATGTTATTAAAGGGTATAATGCGTGTACTATTTGTATTGATGAAACGAAAGCTACTAGGTTGGTTAATTACCGTAAGACGGTGATTATGAGGCATCGAAGATGGTTGCCCCGTAATCATCCTTATAGAAGGCAGAAATCAGCTTTTGATAACACTGTGGAGAAGGGGGTCGCCCCTGTTCCATTAACCGGAGAAGAGGTTTTTCAAAGAGTACAGCATTTAAGGGCCCATGTATTTGGAAAGAAACAACGGCAACCACGATGGAAGAAAGGTGAACCTAGACCTGTTTGGAAAAAGGTTTCAATATTCTTCCAACTTGAGTATTGGGAATTTTTGCCAGTTAGGCATGTTCTCGATGTGATGCACATCGAGAAAAATATATGCGAAGCCCTTGTTGGAACTTTACTAAATATTTCGGGGAAGACAAAAGATAGGGAATCTGTTCGTCTTGATATGGCTGAAATGGGAATAAGAACGGAGCTGAGACCTAAGACTCCTGGAAAGAAAGAAAAGGTACCGTTGGCATCATGGAACTTAACGCATGCAGAAAAAAAAACAGTTTGCTCATCATTTCTTAAAATGAAGTTGGCAGATGGATTTTGTTCAAATATTAAGAATCTTATAAACATGGAAAATCTTCGGCTTGTTGGAATGAAATCTCATGATTGTCACACGATATTGCATCATTTGCTTCCAATCTCAATTCGATCAGTATTACAAAAACAAGTCAGGTGCACAATTATTAGGTTTTGCCTTTTCTTCAAGGCAATTTGCAGTAAAGTGATCAATGTAGACAAGTTGGAAAAAATGCAGAGTGAGTTAGTGGAAACATTGTGCCAGCTTGAAAAGCACTTTCCCCCTTCGTTCTTTGATGTGATGATCCATCTCTCAGTTCATCTCGTGAGAGAGGTTAAACTTTGTGGGCCAATATTCCTTCGTTGGATGTATCCCTTCGAGAGATATCTAAAAGCGTTTAAAGGATATGTACGGAACCCGGCTCATCCCGAAGGGTGTATTGCTGAGGCATACGTTGCCGAAGAGGCGGTGGAGTGTTTGGTGAATTTTGAAAAATCTACCGTAGGAGTGTCTCAAAATGCAAAGTATGAGCAGAATGCAAGACCTCTATCTGGTGCGACATTGATAAAGCCGGGCGATGAGGACTTGCATCTAGCACATTTGTGTTTTCTCCAAAATACAACTAACATTAGACCATATTTTGAGTAAGTTAGTGATATTTAAGTGTGTGTTATTTCATTATTTTATGCACTTTGATTAATATACTAAAGAAAGTGATTTTTCTCGCAGCGAGCATATGGCATCTTTGATGACAAGATACCAACAACATGAAAATGATGAAGTCTGGCTTAAAAACAAGCAAAATGCAAAATTTCATAAATGGTTCAGGAAAAAGGTATAATTGTTATTTGAATAAAAACATCATAAATAGGCCTAGTTTATATTTTTTCCTGGTAAATGTATTTGTTATTTGTTTATTTAAGCAAACATCATAATTAATATTTATCAATTTGTTTTAAATAGATTCAATCAGAATTGTTGGATGACCATAACAACATACCTGAGGAGATAAGGTGGATTGCTGAAGGGCCCAACAAGAATGTCCCTACATTTAGCGGATATAGAATCAATGGTGTTACGTTTAGCACCAAGGAGCGTGATGACACTCGACAAGTTCAGTGTAGTGGTGTCTGTGTCATTGCAGATACAATGCTTGTACAGGGTAAGGAGAAGAATATTGAACATACTTCACAGACCTACTATGGAGTTATAACAAGTATATGGGAGTTGGACTATAACAAATTTAGAGTCCCAATATTTCGTTGTAATTGGGTAGATATGAACCAGGGGGTTAAGGTAGATGACTTGGGATATACAATTGTTAATTTGAACAAATTAGGTTTTGTAAATGATCCGTTCGTGCTAGGGAAACATGTTAAGCAGGTTTGTTACATTGATGATCCTCTTGAAAAACATTGGTATGTCGTGTTGAAATTACCGGAAAAGAACTGTTATGAACAATGTGACGATGAAAATGATGGATCAGTAGAAATAGAACTTGAGAATGAGCTGCACTTGCCAATGTTTCCCAATGTTGACCAACTTGATGAGGAAAAAGCTAGTTATATGCGGGACGAAGATGAATGGATTCAACTCCCATGATGGTAAAAATTACCTTCTTTTAAGTTAAATTGTCTAGAAAATTACCCCAGCATGAGTTACCTCTCTGCCTTCTATAATTTATTTATTCGTAAATCTTTTTTTATTTCTCGAATTATTATTTGCCAAATTTGATAATTTTAATTAATCAGTGTCAATTACGATTACTGTTTTAATATATATGAAGTTAGCAGTTTTTTTAATTTTTATAAATGATATATCATACTGGAATTTGTCATTTTCTAATTTATCGCTCCCTTTTTTCTTGATTGTTTGGACTGTCTGGCATTTATATGTTGGATTCAGTGTCATCTAATTATTGGACAGTAGTGTTGATGGGCCATAAACCCTGTTAATCTTAAATTTGTAACCATGTTCAGTTTTTTTATTTTTCTTTCAGTGACCAATGTGATTATTGATCCGGATTTCATTGTTTCCCGTTTTTGCCCATTTTCGTGGAAAAAGCCTGTTTGATTGCATTATTGGTTTTATAGACATGCCTAATTAAAACTGTTGGTCGCTTGTCAAGGTTTTGGTTGGAATTCTGATCGAATAAGGTGTTCATATATGATACCCTGCTTCTTCTCTGCCAACAACTTGTTACTGGGGGTGGAGGGTTACCAGCACCTTCTTCCACTGTCTTCAGCTGGAGGAATTTGGTCCAAGTCAACTGGTGACGATTAAAAAACGGGAACTTACTGCCAATGAAACGACCTTGCTCTAGCTGCAGAAAAAGTCAAGAACACGGGTATTAGAAAGACACAGCGAGGAAGAAAATACTCAGTAATCATCTAACATCAACTCATCAAGTTTCTTCAAGAAATACTCTTGATAATTTACTTATTTATGAACTTTTATCAATTTGCTTACCTGGAATACATTTCTTTCACCCACAATTGCTCCATTGACAAACTTTGTGTTGTCTCTTGTTATATTAGCCTGTAAGAATGCCATTCGGTCAATGCCAGTGCCACTGAGGGTTGTCGGAGGTCCATCAGCACTTACGCCTCCACTTGGCAACACCCTTTGCTTAGCTGGACATATATTACTACTTTCATCTCGTGTTGTTATCTCTTCCATCACAATTCCATAAGTGAACTTGCTTTGACGAGTGAAATTCTGCAATAAGTAACTATTTGTTGGTTGTGATAAGTAAGCTTACATAACATCTTAATAAGTAATTTGGTTTGTGAATTATCCAATTGAAATTAGTTGTTGACTTGAGGAAATATTCTGATTTGCCAACTTGATTGAGGGTTTTTTGCTAGTCTATATTGGTTGGATGATATTTTGTTAGGTAGTCATTGGTTGGCTACTTTTGGATTAATTTTCTGGGGATTTAATATATATACAACTCATTTTTTTCATTTTAACATTACTCAGAGACAACAGTTTATAGATAATCTATTAAACCATCTTCTACCTAGAGTTTAGACAACATGCATGAAGAACCAAACCATTGTGTGTTTAAGTTTCTAACAAGTTTTTTACATCTCAAACCGTTGTTTATTAGTTGATAGATGAAAAAAGTAAACTGCTGAGTTTTTAAAATTTTGTGGGAGATTAAATTAAAATAGGAGGGAGAATGAAAAATAAATAATTCAAAACAACCTCTAAAAGTATCTTTTAAAGTGTGGTGTTTAGACAACGCGTTATAAATCCGTCGTGTAAATCTTATAAATATAATGCTTTAAAACACCATTATCTGTGGCCTTTCCTTTTAACAATGGTATAAACGCACAGTTGTTTGATTTTTAATGAGACAAGGGTAAGAATAAGCACTTGTCCAAATTACACAATATAAGCAGCAAAACCATCGTCTTAATCTGATAAATGGTTGTTATTTAACAACAGTTCTAGCGTGTTGTCTTAGTATTCTAAGACAACCTTTTAGTTTGCACACTGTTGTCTGATTCCATGGGAGGGCATAACAAAGACAACAGTTTTTGAACTAATAGATAACTATTGTCTGTCCTTAAGCTCACACAACTGTTTTTTTTTCAAAATCATTTCACCGTTGTTGTATTTTTTAGGACAACGGTATTTTTTTTAACCGTTGTCTTTCAACCGTTGTCTGATTGCATTTTTCTTGTAGTGATATTTAATCTACTTAAATTTTAATAAAAAATTTATTGAAACATAAGTGAAAATTAAAGGGGCAAATGGACCTTTATTTCTGATTTTTCCAAAATAAAACACCACGCCTTTTGAGAAACACGACAGTGTAATAATCTAATTGCTTCAGATCTGAATTTATTTTCATTTTCTCTTTCTTGCTTCTCTCTCCCCTTCACTCTTCCCCTCTCTTTCTCCCTCCCTCCTCTCGTGGTTATGCAAAATCTATACATACATAAATGTTTACTTTATTTCTAGCCTCCTTTGGTTGTTTCGTATGCTTCTTTCACTGGGGCTTTAGTTATGGTTTCGTTTAGGGTTTAAATTCGACTTCAATTTGGGGTTTTAGTCCGTCTTCAAAACTAGGGCTTTGGGGCTTATTTTTGGATTCAAGGAAGGCGTCTCTCTCTTTCTCTCTCTCTCTCTCTCTTCCTGGTATGCATATCTCTCTCCCCTCTCTCTATGCTCATATATCTCTCTCTCCCTCTCTCCTTCCCCCTCTCTTTCCCTCTCTTTGTATATATATTTGCGTGGATTTTGTAAATTGTACTGTAATTAGCTACTGATTTTCTTGTAGTGATTTATCTGGTAGATTTGTATTTATTTGTTTTTGTTTGTGTTGCTTAGAGAATACAAAATAATTTGAATTGTGAAGAACAGTCTTGTGGGAAAATATCAATAAATAACAAATCAGCTAATATAGTTCAATATTACCATTTCTTTGTTTAAGAAGGATTTTTTTTTCCAGATTGGCACTTGCATATCATAACTTTGGTTATATCACTAATATATATATATATCTATTGACATCCATAAGGTTGGATCGTTGAAAAATATTTTTAAAATAATCGAAACACAAATTCAAGATTAAACACTAGTTAGTTGTACTAGTCAAAATGATTCTTGACTGTTAAAAAAGGCAAACCAAATAAATTTATTTGGATATGAAAATTTGGCTATATGACTAATATATATATCTATTGGCATCCATACGGTTGGATTGATGAAAATTATTTATAAATTAATAGAAACATAAATTCAGGATTAAACAATAGTTAGTTGTAAAAGTCAAACTCATGCTTGAGTGTTAAAATGACAAACCAAATAAAATTATTTTGATATGTAACTTTGGTTTTATCACTAATATATATATATCAGAAGTAAACAGTAGTTAGTTGTACTAGTCAAACTCGAGTTTGACTGTTAAAATGACAAGCCAAATTAAAGCCAAATATATTTATTTATATTTAAAATAATTATCAATATTTAATCTACTTAAATTTTAATAAAAAATTTATTGAAACATAAGTGAAAATTAAAGGGGCAAATGGACCTTTATTTCTGATTTTTCCAAAATAAAACACCCCGCCTTTTGAGAAACAGGACAGTGTAATAATCTAATTGCTTCAGATCTGAATTTATTTTCATTTTCTCTTTCTTGCTTCTCTCTCTCCCCTTCACTCTTCCCCTCTCTTTTTCCCTCCCTCCTCTCCTGGTTATGCAAAATCTATACATACATAAATGTTTACTTTATTTCTAGCCTCCTTTGGTTGATTCGTATGCTTCTTTCACTCGGGCTTTAGTTATGGTTTCGTTTAGGGTTTAAATTCGACTTCAATTTGGGGTTTTAGTCCGTCTTCAAAACTAGGGCTTTGGGGCTTATTTTTGGATTCAAGGAAGGCGTATCTCTCTTTCTCTCTCTCTCTCTTCCTGGTATGCATATCTCTCTCCCCTCTCTCTATGCTCATATATCTCTCTCTCCCTCTCTCCTTCCCCCTCTCTTTCCCTCTCTTTGTATATATATTTGCGTGGATTTTGTAAATTGTACTGTAATTAGCTACTGATTTTCTTGTAGTGATTTATCTGGTAGATTTGTATTTATTTGTTTTTGTTTGTGTTGCTTAGAGAATACAAAATAATTTGAATTGTGAAGAACAGTCTTGTGGGAAAATATCAATAAATAACAAATCAGCTAATATAGTTCAATATTACCATTTCTTTGTTTAAGAAGGATTTTTTTTTCCAGATTGGCACTTGCATATCATAACTTTGGTTATATCACTAATATATATATATCTATTGACATCCATAAGGTTGGATCGTTGAAAAATATTTTTAAAATAATCGAAACACAAATTCAAGATTAAACACTAGTTAGTTGTACTAGTCAAAATGATTCTTGACTGTTAAAAAAGGCAAACCAAATAAATTTATTTGGATATGAAAATTTGGCTATATGACTAATATATATATCTATTGGCATCCATACGGTTGGATTGATGAAAATTATTTATAAATTAATAGAAACACAAATTCAGGATTAAACAATAGTTAGTTGTAAAAGTCAAACTCATGCTTGAGTGTTAAAATGACAAACCAAATAAAATTATTTTGATATGTAACTTTGGTTATATCACTAATATATATATCTATTGAAATCCATAAGGTTGGATCGTTAAAAAATATTTTTAAAATAATTGAAACACCAATTCATGATTAAACACTAGTTAGTTGTACAAGTCAAACTCATGCTTGACTATTAAAATGACACACCAAATAAAATTATTTTGATATTTAACTCTGGTCATATCACTTATATATATATATCTATTGACATCCATACCGTTGGATCGATGAAAAATATTTTTAAAATACTCGAAAGACCAATTCAGGATTAAACACCACTTAGCTGTACTAGTCAAACCGAATTGTCATTAGTCTGTTAACTGACCAAATCCAACTAACTATATTCAGATTTGTGTTATTTTAATATGTTTAAACTCGAATTAATTGTAAAATTTTATGTGTCAATAGTAAAAAAATTATGTTAGCTTGAGACCTGTTATATCAACCAAATCAAGCTAATTATACTTACTATTTTGTTGAATTTTATTTTAGTATGGGGTGATTATTATATTATTTTAGACCGAATGAATAATATGTATTATTTTGTTTTAGTGTGAGGATATTTTATCGAACCCACAAATTTCCTTTCAAATTTTTATTTTGTTAATATCGGGTCCAATAATATAATATCTTTAGTGGGATTAATAATATTTATGATTTTATTTTAGCCCGATTCTTCAAATCTAACTAATCATATGTAATTTTTTAATTTTTATTTAAAATAGGATCAATAGTATACTTTTGTTTAGCCCGTTCGAGTAAATTTTATATATTATTTTTATTTTAATGAAAACCGTTAAACATATTATAATTCTGTTATGAATATTAATCTATTTAACAAAGTGTTTTATTTTAAATATTACTATAATTACGATGATCAGACTAACAACCAAATTTATATTATTTCATTTTTAATATAATAATATAAATATATATATAGATTTTTCAAAAAAACTAATGACTCAAAACTAAATAAAAATTCTTATCATTCATTTTATTTACTTTCAAGTTCTCACAGGCCAACAACTTTCTCAGTCAGTAAACCAAAAAACAAAACCCTAAAATTCAATCTTCTATATACCAAATAAAATTATTTTAATATGAAACTGTGATTATATCACTAATATATATAACTCACATCCATACGATTGACTTCCCTTTAAATTTGAGATTTTTTTTTTTAAAATAAGAGTTTTTTCTTTTAACTACTCACACTAATATTGGGGTTAGTAAAAAATTAAACTAATTTTAGTTCATAGTATAATAAGACATTCACAGATTTAATAAATTCTGAAATTATTAAAAATGAAGTTAATTATCATTATTTATTAATATCTTACGGTTAAAAATAAAAAATAATATTTTAATCATTGAAATTAATAATTTAGTAATAGTGAGTACGTTGCCCAAGGTAAAATAATGGGCGGTCTTTTTCCCTAGTAACCAAAATTTTGCTACCATACTTTCTCCTAAAAGTAAAACTTGCACACCCTCTCTCTCACTTCTCTCTACACTAAAACATCTCTCTCACATGCTCTCCTTCACACTCCCTAAAAATACTCACTATAATTCTTGACTCTAATTCCTTATGACTTTTACTCATTTTCGATTTTTGTTAATTTTGTTAGTAATTAAGGCTTACAATTGGGGATGAGATTTTTTACCAGCAAAAAGAACACAATACAAGGGTTAATCATTATCCATGGCGGATCTACATTCCAAGGTAAGGGGGTCATAGCCTCGTTAACTCTTCTTCACCCGTCATTCCATGAACCTGTTGAGAGCCTCAAAAGAGCAAAGAATTTCTCCTGTGACTCGGTGGCTCCGGTTTTGAAGGATCTCGTTGTCAAACAAGGTTTAACCCTTTGATTCACGAGATAGGGCAGTTGCGGATTCATCTCCAAAAGAGGTATGGAATAAATCTATTTCTTTCTTTTATTTTAATTCTTTATACATATTTGTACATCTGTTGGTGCCATTGTTTCTAGTTTGATTTAGATACCTATTAATTGTAAAATTGAAACTCAGTTTTTAATGTTTTTTATATGCTGGGGAGGTTAATGTAATATTTTATAGCTGGACTTGCCCTATTGCTTCCGTAACCAATCGTTTGTTTTCAATAAAACTTCAAGTGTTGTGTTTTGTTTCTTTAAAGTTGGGGTTTTTTGAATAAGTTTTTGTCCCATATTTGTAATGGTCTGAAATCCTTTCTTAAAATTTTGTTTAGTTTCTAATACAGGACAACATAATTGTGGGTGGATAAATGTGTTTTTAATGGTCTGAAAGCCTAGAGTAGTACTTTCTCAACAAATGTAAAGGTGTTGCTTTCGGTCTTTCTTTGTCAATGCTTAATGTTGGTCGAAAAGATTAATGATCTGTACCAAGAGGAGTGTTGTTCGTGCAGGCCATAATGTATGGTTTGGTTTAGTTTGTACCTTTAAGAGGTAAATATGTTATCGTTGATGATAACATATAACCTCCATCACACACCAAACATCCGTTGATGAATACTAACAGTTGTACCTGCAATGTGGCTTGAGCTCTCCCTAGACCTATGAAAGGCAACACGAATACTGTTCTAACCTGAGTTCGAACACTACTGGATGTTACTGGACCTATTTTACCTAATGATAGGATTGTGTGGTCCCTTTAACTACCTCCTAAAATCTCCTGAGATTTATGCAGAAATATTGTACATTATTTAGTCTAATAATACTCTCTGTGTCAATAGTTGACACAATGAACTAAATTGAACAAAGGAGATCCATACACTTTAGGATATATAAATTTTTTTGGAGATAAATATACAGTCATATAATTGTTAGTCTGAAACACATCACATCATGTTAATATTTGCGGAAAAGATAACTTTAATGTTCTAATGTAATAATTCAAGTGCAAACTCATGGGCCTAATGTGCAACAGATCCTTCAACAATTCACCACATAATAGCTCATTTAATACTAGTTTAGTGTTCGAATTAAATGAATGAGAATAGTATTTGTTGGAGGTCTGGAACTCAACACCTCTGTTACTATCAAAATCATATCAAGTTGTTATCGGCTCTGCTCAAATCACATGGAATTGATCATATAATGATTAAACCATCGATATTCATTCAAGAAAAAACAATTGTTGTTTAAAAAATATATCAACTATATCATCCGGTCACATGTGCCTAGATGTGAGTTGAATGCTGTAAATATGATTATTGAGAATGCAATTGTAGCATTTTACGAAACCTTTCGAGAAAAAAGTTAATCGATCTGTAAATATGATCTCTTTAGCAGGAAAAGAAGGTGACAGGTATATGAAAGGTATGCAATGTGGACAGATATGTGCAAATCCATGGATGAGGGCTAAGAAGTGTATTAATTAATATTTTAAGGGATAAGAGGTATATATATCTTGTAAGGGTATTATTGGAATAAAAAATAGGAAAAAGGGTTAATATGTATATTTTTGATACCCGAGTGGCAAAAAGGAACGCTTTTAAAGTTTAAGGGTTTCTGGGTACAACGGCCTATACTTAAATGGCTAAAAGGTCATTAAGCCTTTTATATTTCTGTTCTATTTTGTAATAAAGTATAACTAGGTTTACAAACTTGTTTCGAATCTCGGAAGGTCTACTTAAGATAGTTTCTTCAAATAAACCTATCCACACAAATTTAATAAACCTCATCTTTCTCTCGGTTTAGACATTAAATACCGAGAGCCTTTCACGGTACAAGGTACTACTATAATTTCTTAAACCTGGACTTTAATTTATAATTTCAAGAAGTGGTATACTTGAACATTATTATCGATCCTGCTGATTATCCGTTTACATTCATTTCAGGTATAACAAGGCAGTAAGCATATACAGACAACGGTTTACTATGGCTACCTCGGAAGAAATTAGTGAATTGTTCCCAATTATTATTTTTACAATACTTGCAATACCGTTAGTGCCATATACAATATTGAAATTATGTTGTGCTACCTCAAAAAAAGCTAAGCCCATCCACTGTGACTGTTCAGTTTGCTCTCGATCAGGAAAGTATCGCAAATTAATATTTAAACGGGTACATTCCTCCTGCTCTTCTTACAATCGATGATTACCTCTATGAGTTATTGATATCCTGTTAATAGTAGAATTGACAAGGCGTCATGGAATGTCAATGACTTCCGAAGCAACGAGGAAGACGAAGTTGGAGATGCTGATCGTTACTCCCTCCATTAACTACAGTAGGTTTATTTTAATTAGTTATATCTAATGTGTTAATCAGGAAACCTGATTTGTAAGATAACCAAGTTTTGCTTGTAAACTGAATTTGGTTTGTGGGTGTTTGTAAACTGAATTTTAGTTTGCTTTATATTTTTGATTGTGAATAAGTACGAATTTACGGTATAACTAATGTAAATTATGTATTGTGACTTAATTGCAAGGTTTTGAGTTTGTTTTGAGTTTGTGATTGCATAAGATTTTGGCAGGTTTAGAATTTAAATTGGAAGTCGAAAATGGCTGGATACTGAAAAATTAGTTTTTGGTTATTCTGGAAAAACAAACTTACGACGGTTGTTCTTCAAATATTCCGTCATAATTATTCTGGTAAAAGGAACTTACGACAGTTTTTCTTCATATATTCCGTCGTAATGTATCCATTTTCATATTTAAAAATATTTTTTTTTGAATTTTCATTTTCCCAGCATGTAGGCCCCATCTTCTAAAATACGACATTTTTTTCTGTCGGAAATTTCTAACTTACGACGCATTCTTCCGTCGTAAGTACGTAACTTACGACGTTATTGTTCATCGTATTTTGGTATTTTACGACGATAAATTCCGTCGTAAGTTGATTTATTATTTTATTGAGTATGTGGGCCCCTACTTCCTAACTTGCGACGCAATTTTATCTTGTGACGAAAAAACGAACTTAATACTCGACCAAAAATGACGATTTTTTTCCGTCGTAAATGGCTCAATTACGACGATTTCAGTTCAAAAAAACCTTCGTAAACACTACAACAAAATAGCCCAATTACGACGGCCAACTTACGACGGAAAAAAAAATGCGCGCCCAATTTACGACGGAAAAAAGTAAAGCGTCGTAATTATTTACGACGAAGTCCAAAACCGTCGTAAGTTTAGTATTTTATTAATAAAATTATGCACGACACGATTAAACAAAAATAAAAATTATTTGAAATTACGACGATTTAAATATTTCGTCGTAAGTTAATTATTTTTATTAAAATTTTAAATTGAAATTGAATAAAAAAATATTTTATCTAAATTTACGATGAAATATTTGCGACGGAAAAAATCGGATCGTCAAATTTACGACGGAAATTAAACTTCGTCGTAAGTTATCAAAGAGGAAAATTTAAATTTTTCCCAAAAATTTTGGTGGGAAAATAAAAATCATTTGAAGTTGCGACGATGTGAACATTTCGTCGTAAGTTAAATAATTTTGTGACAGATTCCGTCATAAATTAGCACATGATTTTTGATAATTTCAATTTTTAAAAAATATTATTTCATGATCCAACCATATTAATACCAACATTTATTTGTTTGGGTGACATTTCAAGAATTTCAGAAAAAAATAAATATTTTGATAAATATTGTCATCCATACGGTTGGATATATGATAAATATTTTTAAAATAATCGAAACAAAAATTCAGAACTAAACACTAGTTAATTGTACTAATCGAACTAATACTTGACTATTAAAATGACAAACCAAATAAATTTATTTTGATATGAAATTTTGGTTATATCACTAATATATATCTATTTACATCCATACGGTTGGATCGTTGAAAAATATTAGTAAAATAATCGAAACACCAATTTAGGATTAAACACTAGTTAGTTGTCCTAGTTAAACTGACGTTTGACTGTTAAAATGGAAAACCAAATAAAATTATTTTGATATAAAATTTTGGTTATATCACTAATATATATATCTATTGACATCCATATGGTTGGATCATTGAAAAATATTTTTAAAATAATAAAAACACTAATTCAAGATTCAACACTAGTTAGTTGTATTAGTCAAACTCATGCTTGACTCTTAAATTGTCAAACCAAATAAAATTATTTTGATATGAAATTTTGGTTATATCATTAATATATATATCTATTGACATCCATACGGTTGGATCGTTGAAAAATATTTTTAAAATAATCGAAACACTAATTCAAGATTCAACACTAGTTAGCTGTACTAGTCAAACTGATTCTTGACTCTTAAAATGTCAAACCAAATAAAATTATTTTGATATGAAATTTTGGGTACATCACTAATATATATATATATATATATCTATTGACATCCATACGGTTGGATTATTGAAAAATATTTTTAAAATAATCGTAACACTAATTCAGGATTCAACACTAGTTAGTTGTACTAGTCGAACTGATGCTTGACTGTTAAAATGGCAAACCAAATAAAATTATTTTGATATAAAATAAGTTAATGTTTGTGACATTAATACAAACACGTATTTAGAAATTACACAAGTGAGATATAGAAATTTTGGACATCGTTTCTCAATGATATAGAAGAAAACTTAATACAAAATTAATAACATCATAAGTTATATTCTAATTAATGATTATATGATTTCTAAGTTCTCCTCTAAAATGATTTTTCCATGGCCTCCAACCTTAATTACCTATTATATTATAATCACAAAATATGCTCAAAAGATTATATAGTTCATTTATATTCTTTTTGGCCCTTTTTTATTAAAAGCATTTACTTATAACCTATTGTTTCTCTTTTTGTTTTAATTACAAGTATTATTAGTGACTACATATTGTTTTTTATTACATTTGAACATAGTTGTGGATTAGTTTTTTTTTTTTGAAGTTCGCTTCTTCCAGTTTTTCCATCATCCAAGTCATGTTCTGCATTCTTGTTAAACTGCGCTTCTAATTTACTCTCACGATTATTTACCTTTGTACCTAATTCTTGCACATGTTGTTTAGTAGAAACCTTAGTTGACATGGAAACCAACTAAGTACCTTTCCACTAGCCAGTTTGGTGTGTGGCTCTTTCCATCAAAATCGACTGCATTTGTCCATCTCTGTTTGTAGCTTTTTCGATGTTGCAGCCATCTCCTCGTTGTTGGAAGCATTGTCTTCTGTGTTTTTCGAGTTTCGTGGTGGTTCACTGGTGGACATGATGTAGGTGTGTAGAAATCCTTAGCAATTTTCCACAGACGGCGCCAATTGTTTTTACCAAATTTATGTGTGTTAATGCTAAAAATATATTTATAAGTTTTTAATGAAAGAACTAGGATTATAACGTAATGAAAATAGCAAGTAAAAAACACGGATTTGGTGACGCGGAAAATCCTGTAAAGGATAAAAACCGGGGTAAAGATACACTTCTTGACAATCTCATCTAATCTCATCAAGCTTTTTTCTTTTCTTGTCAGGAATATGTGCATATGCAATGCAACCGAAAATTCTTAGATTTCCAACCAAGCGCTTTGCCAATCGCCGACCTTGTTGGAAGATAAAGATACTTTGGTGCCATTTTTTGTGATACATTGCTCCGCTTGCTTTTTTGTGGGATACTTATACATGTTTGATATTTAATTACAGGTTTTGCTTCTGTTCTTTGTGTCTATTCATTGCAAAACTTCTCTCTTTGTATTTATCATGTGAGAGACAGACAGCTAGACCTTCTCCTTTTCGATTTAAATTCCAATTATTCTCTTGCACTTGTCCTTTTGTAATGTACCTTATAAAGTTCTCATTTTTGGTTTAAAAATCTAATAACCTAAGAGATTCTCATGCTTTTGGATTACTCATCTGATGAGCCTAGAGAACTGCTCCTGAATTCGCATCTGATGAACCTTTGGAACTTCTCCTCTTCAATTCATCATGTGGGCCCGTGGAGCCATGTGCCCCAGTCGTCTGGATATGCTAATCAGGAGCTTATTCTCATTCATCCTCAAGACACCTGTAATAGTGATCCTCGCTCCTCCGACATTATTAAACTTGAGCTCTGAATTATGCTGCTGGTTAAATTGGCTTGGGAGGTTAAAGGAATTTCCATAACGTTGTTCACAGAGGTCAAATGGTTCACCGCTACTGGCAACATCTGAAAATTCAGAATAGTTGCAACACTAATGGAATTGTTTTGATAATATTAATAATTAAACACCCATAATGCACAGCAGGTCCAGGGTCCATCACCCATGCTGGAAAGCAAACATTTGCAGTAATGATACAGTTGGAACTTAAACCGCGTACTTCTGAACTGCAGTTGAGAGTGTGGAGGCACACGGATGTGAGTATAAAGTTGAAGTTGACCCCAAACAAGTAGAGAAATAATCAAGGAACAATACTTTTATTAAAACAAAAAATAAAAAAAATAATCAAGTAGAGAAATAACTGTCATACCTGGAACAGTTATAACCTAATCAAGGAACAATACTTTAACAAAAATAAAAAATATTTTAAAAACCCATGTTTAATTAAATCCTCGTGAATGATATAATTAATAAACCTGACAATCAAGCAACAATACTTTTATTAAAACAAAAAATATTAAAAAAACATATAAACTTTGCACATATTATTCCTTCATAAATGAAAAGGATATAAGATAAAAACAATTTGAAGTGGTCGAAACAATACCTCAACCCTTAATTTTCTCCAGATGAGACTTACCTTTGGTGTTGGTGTCTCTTAACATATTAACCACCACAACCATGAACATTTGGCAAACCAAGTCATTCCAAGAACATACAAGAACTAATATGCCAATATATGGAATTTGTGAAATAAAGGATGTAATGAGATTAAATATTTCTTTATTACACAAGAGAATTTATTTGAATTTTAATTGGAAAGGCAAAACGTCATAGGATCCACGCCCAAAGCACTTCCATCAACTGAAAAAGGTGAAAGAGAGGTAGCTAACTGAGAGGGTTAGAGAAACCATATGGTTTGTTGCGCCACTAAGTACAAAATGAAAGAAACAAAGTTCAGAGACATCAAAATGAAGTATAATATCATTTAGCCAAGAACTATTTGAAAATTGGAAAATCGGTGAGGGCAATTTTTCAAGAATTTCAAAGTTTATGATGTCGAATTTATTAGATCCCATCTTTCCCTTGATTAAGTCATTTAACATGTGGATCAACTTATATATTACGTCATTTTAACAAACCCCTCATATTTAGATGAGCTATCAATATAAGAAAAATAGGTAAATACGACCGGCCAAAAGTCCTCGCATTTACCTAAATCTGTCAGGACACGGTGGTATCTTTTAGTTTCTGGATCGGTCATAATACGGGAGGAATATTTAGTAAGTCGGTCATTTTTAAAGTAAATTGGACCAGCTAATTTTGACCATTTAAAAAAAACCGCTTAAATTCAACTGGCCAAATTTGACCAAGGTAGTCGAATTTGACTTTTCACCAAAAAATTGAAAATCCCGCCCAAACTATTAAATATTTTAAATAAATTTAAAATGTCTGCCTAAAATTAAATTCACCGTATATTGTCAAAGATGCGAATCTAAATTCCACCACCTTCGGTTGAATTAACAAACACCAGTTTTAAGAGACAAATCTCTCGCTGGAAATTGGAAAATTTCCAGATTCCGGTGAGTTTACCCAGGTCCAGTCATATTTCAGCAACTTTAATTTCTCCAAAAAAGCTCAGTTTTCAGTCCAATTTTCCAACTTAATACACTCAAAATTGACCTAACAATCTCATATTCATATCCAAACTTACAAATAACTAGCATTTAACCGATTCCGGCCAAAATCAATTGAACGTCTGTAAAGAAAAAAACAACATTAACAAAAAATTCACCAAACTAAAAAAACCTTAATATAAACATTTTCCCCACCACATACCAAACATGTAAATGGAGCAACACAGTCAATCATAAATCATGAAAAAATTATCTACACGCTCATGTTCAATGATCTATCGATTCGTAACTTCAAAATACATCAATAAACAACCTAAAGTAAAAAGTCTAATTCGAATTAAAATCGAGAAAATGGAAATTTTTGAAAAATTATCTACCTAGCTCTCTACCGAATTATTACCTTCAGGAGGGAGAGTAAGATGGTGGGAGGGACACAAATAGAAATAGAGGGGGAGAGAGAAAAAGAGAAGGGGTGGGTTACGTGAGTGAAAGGAGGGCTTCGGGTTAAAAATTTTATTTAATCATTTTTTTTTACTTATAATTTGGTTTTATTAAATGTAAATTCAATCGTTGGATGAGTGTTTTAGGGGTTAAATTTGGTGTGTTAGATCTAATGCAAGGGGACTATTGAAGTGGCACTAAATTCAACCGTAACCGGTCGAATTTAGGAGTGTCAATTAATATTTTTCTTATGCTTTCTTATAATTTCTAGGAAATTAAAATTGTAATTAATTAACTTTTTTCTTACAAATATTATAATATTAAAAATATAATAAATTATATTAACAAATTATAATTTTAATAAAAAAATTAAAATCATGAAGTTGGTCAATTTGAGCATAAATTCCATGAAAAAGATTGTGTGGTGAAATATTTAGTTAAGTTAATGATACCTTATTTGTTAAAATAATCGAGGTCTAATGATTAAAAATTGTTAAAATTTGCATATAACATTTTCTTGTAACCATTTTAACATCCATGTGGTTGGATGGTCTAATATATAAATAAAAATATTTAATTACCAAACTTTTCGGTTAAAGTTTTACTAGTTGAGTCTCAGGTCATTAAGTTATAATGAGTCAAGTGTAGTCAAATTTTGTTGAACTCAAATTTGGAACTATTTTTTATTTTATTTTATTAAAACTTCTATACCCAATATGTATTTATAAAATTTTGAAATATTTATTTAATTATTTAACTATTCGTGTATTTTCGTTTCATGTCATGTACCCAAAAGTAAACCCAAAACCTAGACTGAATTTGAGGTTTATTTTCGTGTTCGTATACAAAAAGGTGACTTCTCTAACTTACTTAAAATAAAGATCTGAGATCAATACTCTTTGCTTAGAGAAGTGAGGGCTTATAACAATGTTATTCTAACTTAGATTGGTTAATAAATTTGCAACATAAATCTTTGCCTGCTAAGAGAGCTCATAGTTACAAATAAGTAGATACATCTTACAAGAAAGCGAGAGTGCATGTTGTTATATGGATTTCAATTATGAAAAGTTCTCACCTTGATTTATTTGCCAATTTCACCACAACTCGCCTTAGTATGCTCCACCAGAGACCTCGTCTCTAGCAAAGGCAGAGGTGAGCATATAGTCCTGGAAAAAAAATATTTACTTCCCATAAAGTTGCACTATTAAGATTTAAGAGGAACCTTATCTAAGATCTTACTGCCTAACTGCTTATTGATTATTAATAAATTTGCCTTGATAGTTTCATGGCACTCCTAGCCAATGGTTAGCTCAAAAGTATGAAGTAACTGAAGAAGTTCATAATAAGCAGGGCATATATAGCTTATACAGATAATTAATCAGATAATTCCAATAAACATTATAAAGAATGCTTAGATGAGACTTCATGTGATTCTTTAAAACTGTATGATCACATGGTAAATTTCTAACCTATAATGAATGTTAATGCATATCTGATTGTTATCATTAATGTACAGACCAGCTCTCATGAAAATTTGCAAGATATACCTGAACCACTTTGCAGCATCAACAATTCCACTAATGTACACATCGGATGGAAATATCTGGAAATGAAGAGTAGAAAACATTAGACAAAGGACAAAGTATAAGCACTTGTAGCTTAATGACATGCTTGATCTAAAGTTAGAGGATTGAGCAGATCACTGAAAACTGATCACGTCACAAATGGCTAGTACATGAACGAAAAAAATTAGTGTCAGAGAAATAAATGGAACAGTAGGTCTTTTATGCCTCTTTCAATATAGTAATTAGTGACTAATTAATCTATTAAACTATTTGCGTGAAACATATACAAATATATTTTTTTTTCTTTGGTTCCTTTTGTTGTGTCATGTGTGTTTACTGCATACATATAATCACATACACAATTTACAATTCAGGCTGGATCGCTCGAGAAACCATTATCTTCATTTTTAATTTTCAGAATATTTTTATTCAGTTAGTTAAGCAATCCGGAAACAAACAGGCTAATTATTTAGTTCGTCTATTTATTTTTCAGCCTGGTTGCATAATCAATTAGGGGTTTTGTACCGATTGAGTTTTTTTTCATGTTATTAATGAAATTTGCTATAAATTTGGCAAAAAAATAAATAAAAATTGGTCAATCAAGAAAAAGCGTTGTTCGAAGAAAATGTAGAGTTTTCCAAGAATGCTATAGACATAGGCATTTTTATTAGTATTTCACAATGACATAGAAGAATTATAAGCTAATTAATGATTATATGATTTTTATACTCTCCTGTGAAAGGATTTTCACATGGCCTACAACCTTAATTACCTATTATATTATAATTGAAAACGTGATCAAGAGATTCTCAAATTCATTTATATTTTTTATCCCTATATAATGATAATAATTTTATTTTTCTAATCTTTTTTTACATAATTAGATGTGATTGGTGCACTACTTATCATTTTTTTCTCCTTTTCTTTTCATTAAATGCATTTCTTTGTGATTACATATTGTTTTTGTTTACATTTGAATTTAATTGTGGATTAGCAATTTATTTTATAGATTAAATTTTGGGTTCGTTGGAGTTTATTTTTGTTTTGGATAATTGTTGGCCAACTAAATTTATTTTAAATTTATCTCCACACGTGCTAGGCTTTTAAACGACATACAAAACAATACTTATAAGTAAAGTAAAATTAGTTTGAAATTATTATACATTTGATATATTACATATTATATAGACTTTGCTTGATAGGAATGTTGGATAGATATTATTTAAAACTTTTGTCTATGTAAAGTAATTGTTACTTATTTCAATTTTCAGAATTTAATTTATAGTTAATAATCAATAAAAAGATGTTATGGCTATCTAATTTATATAAAAGTGAATGAAATAAACTCTTCTTTGTTGTTATTTTGAGTAATGTATACAAGAGATAACTAATATTATCAATTTAAGATATCTGCATATAAATCCTCACAAATTTAACAATATTTGATTAATAATAATGAACATGATACTAATTTATCTATTATTTGGAAACGGGTTACTACGATTACATTGCTTGAATTTAAAAGATAATAGATAATTAAAAAAATTAGTACAACAAGGACAGTGACAAAGAGGATGACTACGGACCTCCTTGGACAATCAGATGACACCCTCATTGGAATCAGATGACCTAATACGAGTTTTGCTACAGTGGGGGACTTTTTCTAGTTTTGGGGCAAGATTATGCAGAACTCCCTTTAGTCGCAACTGCTAAGGCCACCAATGCAAGAAATTAGAGGACATGGAATAATCAGATAGAGTGACCTTTCCTATCACCCCGTGTGCAAAACATTACACTATTTTAATAAAAATAAATAAAAGTCAATATAAAAGAATCAAAAAGAGAATTAGTATGTATACCTACCTAGATCTTTGATGTATAATGAACAATCCCTGATAAAGCTACACATATGAAAAAATTTAAGGATTAAAAGTGGCAACCTATAATAAAAAGTTAAATCAAAATCTTATTTATTAGAAATTAGTTGTACTTTTAGCACAAAGACCCTGATGTCTTCCCCACATACGCTCTCCTCACCATCTTTGCAGCTCAATTGGTTGGTCATATACTCAATTTTGAAGTTGTGGAATATGGTAACATTGGGGCCGTCAAGGAATTAGGGATTATGGAGTATGTGCAACACCCTTAATTTATATAGGCCCTGGTATATAAAACATTAGAATTTTCTAAGAAATTTCTTAGAAATTTCTTTACCTAATATCCTTCAATCAAGTAATTTTTCTATTTGTCTATTATTTTTTTTGTTCATATTCTTTGTAAGGTTTAAAAATAAAGAAATAACTTTTTTGTTTGTTTTTTATAGTTGTATGATAAATATCAAAATAAAATATTTATTAAATTTATTAATTTATTTAGTTATCCAAAAACACAATTACAAATGAAAAATTTTTGAATTTTGTAATCAGTTCATATTTCCCACTCTCTCCGTCTCAATTCTATACCGTTTCAAAGTTACTCAAAATTGTAAAATTTTATTATATAGAAATTAACTACTCCCTTATATCCACTATCTTTTCCACTACACTAGTTATATATATATATACAGACAAATAATCAAATAGAAACTAAAATTAAAATAAAAACTAGAAACTAAAATAAGCAGGTCATATATAGCTTATACGGATAATTAATCAGATAATTCCAATAAACATTATAAAGAATGCTCAGATGAGACTTCATGTGATTCTTTAAAACTGTATGATCACATGGTAATTCTGGTGAGACCTCAATGTACCAGACCAGCTCTGATGAAAATTTTCAAGATATACCTGAACGACTTTGCAGCATCAACAATTTCACTAATGTACATATCAGATCGAAATATCTGGAAGTGAAGAGCAGAAAACATTAGACAAAGGACAAAGTATAAGCACTTGTAGCTTAATGACATGCTAGATCTAAAGTTAGAGGATTGAGCAGATCACTGAAAACTGATCACGATCACGTCACAAATGGCTAGTACATGAAGGAAAAAAATTAGTGTCACAGAAATAAATGGAACAGTAGGTTTTTTATGCCTATTTCAATATATTAATTAGTGACTAATTAATCTATTAAAATATTCGCCTGAAACATGTACCAATATATTTTTTTTACTTTGGTTCCTTTTGCTGTGTCATGTGTGTTTACTGCATACATATAATCACATACACAATTCATAATTCACCAAGAAAAATCATTTCCCATTACCTAATTACTTTTTTGAGGATTATATAAGCCTCCTTATAGACTCCTAATTACTTTTGGCTGATAGCCAGGGCCACGATGTGTTAGATAGTTCAAGCATTCTTGTTTACATATACAAGTACATTTCAGAAAAATGTAGATAACACATTAAGGAATTTATAAAGAATTTTAAGTGTAACAAAAAACATTTCCGACAAGGACATAATGTGGAAAAGTGAATTAGCAGGGACGTAAAAAGGTACTTGGTTTCTTTTATCTTTACTCCTCAAAGTATCGAACCATGATACATGGACAGAGGTTATGTATAAAATTCTATGCAGCTGTTACAAAGATCATACCTCAACATTTTTAATCTCCATGGTACCATCCACTAGCAATTCATGTGTCTCTTCATATGGATGGATAATGTCTTCTATTTTTAATTGAGAGAACAAGTTTTCTAGGCAAGGAGCATATGTCGTTAAAGATAACTTCATATTGTTATTTTCATACTAATATTTTAAAACGAATTAAACATAAATCGTAGGTCGGTATTATATGCTCAACGGGAAAACTTGGGGACAATGGACTTAGTAAAACGTGCTTACTAAATTCTACTACAAACATGAGCTTACTTGGTATCAACAGAATTGGGTATGATGGGCTTACACCTAATGCAAACAATCGTGTAAAACCAATACAAAGTGACACGGTATAAATTTACAATCCGAAATCATAATAATTCGTTATTCCTTAGATAGGTTATATCTATATCCAAATTAGGATTATTATTATCGAACTAAAATATTATTTTTATGCACAATAAAATCATAATAAAGTTATATATAATATTATAACATCCATATTAAAATAAGTATGTGCATCGCACATGTTATCTATACTACTATATTAAAACCAAACTCAAGATAAATCGTTCATGAGAATTATGGCCTCGACAGAAAAATGAGCTTATTAAAATCTAATACAAAGATGAGCTTACATGGTATAAACATGATAGCTTATTAAGATCTATTACAAACAATCATCTTAAAACTAATACAAAGTGATATATTATAAGTTTAGAATCTGTAATCATAATAATTTGATAATTCTTTAAATAATATATATCTATATCCAATTTAGATTTATTAATTTTTAATTATTATTATGCACAATATATTCATATTAGATTCAGAACATTACAACTATAATATTAAAATAAGCTCGTGCATCGCATGGGTTGTTCGATATTCTATACTACTATAAAGCCGAACTTAAGATAAATCGTTGGTCATTACAATGGGATTAACTACTCAGAATCAATGGATTTGATAAAAATGGGTTACTAAAATCTAATAAAACATATTTTTTTAAAAATCCAATTCAAAGTGATAGCTTAAATTCTAATATGGAAATATAATATTTTTTTAGTGCTTTATATAGTATATATTTTAATCCAATTTAGATATATTAATATCCAATTAAAATAATATTATTATTCGCACTAAAATCATATTAGAATCATTGCATTATTTATATCACAATAATATAAACTCGTGCATCACATAAGTTGTTAGTTAGTACTATATTAAAGTCGCATTCAAGATAAATCATTGGTCGGTATTTTGGGCTAAACAACATTCGTGAAGTGAGCTTATTAAAATCCAATACAAACATATTTATTAAAAACCTGATCTATTTATCTATATATATTATATACTCCCACCTTTAATCTAAACTACTTTATTTCTGGTTAATAGGCTAAAACATAATTGAACTCACTTCTTTGTAGTTGGGTAATTTGATAAGTGGCATTTTATACCACTTAGAACGTCTTAAAATGGCTTAAATTGGTGTCTTGAAATCAAGTATTTTGTGTATTTGATGCGTTTTTCTAGTGTTTATGCATTTCAGGGTATTAGTTGCATTTCGGAGGAGGAATCATCAAGAATAAGCCTTGGCATGTGTTCACCATTGCGAGAGGAAAAGAACGGGCAGATTACGGCGAAGAAACGGAGCAAACCTGGAATTTTTCCAGTAGGGTCCTGCGCGCCCGCGCAGCAATGCTGAGCGGCCGCGCAGCAGCCTTGCGCGCCCGCGCAGAAATGCTGAGCGGCCGCGCAGGGTCGGGGAAAAAGCTGAATTATTTTAGACTTCTACTTCTGTTTGGCTTCCAACTTTTATGTAATCTGAGTTTTATGGGACTATTATATAAGTAGATTTGAGACGTTTTCATAGAGAATATGAAAGAGATTATGTTTTAGATTGTGTTTTGCGCAAGAAGCGAAGGAGATAAGGAAGAAGACCGATTTAGCACACCGCAACGAAGAGGAAGCATATGTTCTTGTGATTCTTGTTTCGTTGTAACGTTGGATGCTAGTTTTCTTGCTTTGACTTATTTACTCTTGTGACGTACTCTGTTTTAATATAATTAGTTTAGTTATTATTTTCTTGTGTCGTTTATCATGATTTCATATGAACCCATGATGGCGATAAGTTCTATTATGGGCTAATCGTGATCATGGGGTTGCAACGGATTTATTATGAAATTCTTTAGTTAATTGTTTAATACTTTAGTGTGTGATGATTGCATGATATCTAGTATTGGTTGTGCGTATTCGTCTTATGTGCGTCGCGAACATATAAGATAGGGTGTTAATCTCTTGTGAAGCGACGGTGGATCTTGAGATTTAGAACTTGCCATGCTAGCATAGGTTCATGTACGTTGTGCATGATTAGTGGGTAACTCTAACAGTTTTATTTGCCTTATGTAATCAAAAGGAATAACTTGTGCTTAAATCGTTGTGTTGTCAATTTCTGTAGACATATAGGAACTCAACATAATTGATGACTATTCAACTTCTATCTTAATTGTGGATGCTTGGTAGAATGGTATTAGTACAATGAAAGTTGGCTTTTATCAGTTTCGTGTTATTCGATTAATATCATCACTGTCACATGCTAAAGGTAATAACAATGGCTATAGAAGGAAGTAATAATGAAGTTGTGATCTCATGAGTGTTTTATTATTGATAAATTGAAGTGTTAGTTAAGTGGTTAATTAAGTAGTTAATTATAGTTAATATTTAATCAACAATTTTAAGTGTTATCTTGACATTGAGAAGTAATCATACATTGGTGAGTGAGTTTAATTAGACAATAACTTAGTCTGAGTCTCTAAGGGAACGAACTAGAAAGTATTCTATATTACTTGTGAACGCGTATACTTGCGTGAATATTAGTGCGTGATTTTGCCCTAACAAGTTTTTGGCGCCGCTGCCGGGGACTCGGCGTATTTGTTTAGTTTATGTACTTACCATCATTGGTCATTAGGACTCAGTGATTAGGACGTAGTAGTTAATTACTCTTTTCGGTTGTGTTTCAGGTACTTTAGCAAGCGTTTATGCAAACTCGTTCTCGTGCTCGCAAGAGGACCTTAGATACAGCTGAGGAGAAAGACGAAGTTCTTGATACTCCGGAGAAGTTAGATTTTGAGGATTCGGATTCAGGAACTGAGCAGAAAGAACCAGTAAACATGGGAGATCGTATTGTTCAAGCTGATCCAGCTCTTATGGATTTTTCTCGGCCTAAAATTGATGACATTCAGTCAAGCATCCTTCATCCGGCTATTCAAGCTAACACCTTTGAAATCAAGCCGGGCACTATTCAGATGGTGCAGAATTCTGTTTCTTTTGGAGGAGCGGCAACTGAAGACCCCAACATGCACATAAGGAATTTTGTCGAGATCTGCAGCACTTTTAAGTATAATGGCGTGACTGATGAGGCTATCAAGTTGAGGTTTTTCCCATTCTCACTGAGGGATAAGGCTAAAGACTGGTTACATTCTGAACCAGCTGGGTCCATCACTACGTGGCAAGATCTTGCGCAAAAGTTTCTGGTGAAGTTTTATCCAATGGCAAAGACTGCTGCTATGAGGAGTGCTCTTACTCAGTTTGCGCAGCAACCTACAAAATCTATGTGCGAGGCTTGGGAACGCTACAAGGAAATGTTGAGAAAATGTCCACATCATGGAATGCCGGATTGGATGGTAATCACTGGTTTTTATAATGGTTTGGGGGCCCAATCTCGGCCCATGCTCGATGCAACAGCTGGAGGCGCCTTATGGGTTAAAAGCTATACTGAGGCGTATAATCTTATCGAGACGATGGCTGCAAATGAGCATCAAAACCCAACTCAGAGGATGACGTCAGGCAAGGTAGCAGGTATTCTGGAAGTTGATGCAGCCACCGCTATTGCAGCCCAGCTCCAAGTGCTATCAATGAAGGTTGATTCTTTGGCTACGTATGGAGTTAATCAAATAGCTATGGTTTGTGAGCTTTGTGCAGGTTCTCATGCTACGGATCAGTGTTTTCTTGTCAACGAATCTGTTCAGTATGTGAATAATTATCAGCGACAACAGCAGCCTGTGCCAGCAACCTATCATCCTAACAACAGAAATCATCCAAATTTCAGCTGGGGGAATAATCAGAATGCTATTCAGCCACCATATCAGCAAGGAGTGAGTAAACAGTTTAACCCACCTGGATTCCAGCAACCACAGCAGTATGCTACAAGGCAATCATATCCTCAACAGGGAAGTGCAGCTGCACCTACTAGTGCTGATTTGAAGAACTTAAGCTGTTGTGCAAGAGTCAGGCGGTTTCTATCAAGACCTTGGAAAATCAAATCGGTCAATTAGCCAATGCAGTGCTCAATCGTCAACCTGGCACTCTTCCCAGTGACACGGAAGTACCAGGCAGGAAGGAAGCTAAAGAGCAAGTCAAGGCTATTACCTTAAGGTCTGGAAAAGTAGCTGATGCTGAAAAGGCAAAAGAAGTCGAAGCTGAAGTTAGAGATGAAAAATCTAAGCAAAAGGAGAAAGTGGCGGAACCAAGGAAGACTACTGTTGAACACACTCTTCCTGAGGCTAATACAGGGGAGAAACAGCTCTATCCTTCACCACCTTTTCCGAAGAGATTGCAGCAACAAAAGCTGGATAGACAGTTCGGGAAGTTTCTGGAGGTGTTCAAGATACTTCACATCAATATACCTTTCGCTGAGGCTCTGGAACAAATGCCTAGTTATGCGAAGTTTATGAAGACTATTCTTTCAAGGAAGGTGAAACTGGATGACCTTGAAACCGTTGCTCTCACGGAAGAATGCAGCGCTGTTCTGCAGCAAAAGTTACCACCAAAACTGAAAGATCCAGGAAGCTTCACCATTCCTTGCACCATTGGCAATCTAACTTTTGACAAGTGCCTTTGTGATTTGGGAGCAAGCATTAATCTGATGCCCTTGTCGATCTTTAAAAAGCTGGATCTGCCTGATCCAAAACCCACATACATGTCGCTACAATTGGCGGACCGTTCCATTACTTACCCAAGGGGCATAGTTGAGGATGTGCTCATCAAGGTGGATAAGCTCTTCTTTCCTGCAGATTTTGTTATTCTGGATTTTGAGGAAGATAAGAAGATTCCCATAATCTTGGGGAGGCCTTTCTTGGCTACTGGCCGTACCTTGATAGATGTACAAAAAGGGGAACTTACTATGCGGGTCCAAGATCAGGATGTGACGTTCAACGTATTCAAGGAAATGAAATTCCCTACAGAAGATGATGAGTGTTTAAAAGTGGATGTGATTGATTCCGCAGTTACTTCAGAACTCGATCACATGCTAATGTCTGATGCATTGGAAAAGGCCTTAGTGGGGGATTTTGACAGCGATGATGAAGATAGCAACGAGCAATTACAATATCTGAACGCTTCTCCATTGAAGCGAAAGCTCGACATACCATTTGAATCTCTTGGTACTTCTGACCTTAAGAATGCTGAAGGGAAGCTCAAACCATCAATAGAGGAAGCACCTACCTTGGAGCTCAAACCATTACCTGAACACTTGAGGTATGCTTTTTTAGGTGATTCATCTACGTTACCTATTATTATTTCAGCTGACCTTTCAGGTAGTGAGGAAGACAAGCTCTTAAGGATTTTGAGAGAATTCAAATCGGCTATAGGATGGACCATAGCAGACATCAAGGGGATAAGTCCTTCATATTGTATGCATAAAATTCTGTTAGAGGAAGGTAGTAAGCCAACTGTGGAACAGCAGCGAAGACTGAACCCGATGATGAAGGAGGTGGTGAAGAAAGAAATTCTGAAATGGCTAGATGCAGGCATCATTTATCCTATTTCTGACAGCTCGTGGGTGAGCCCCGTGCAATGTGTACCTAAGAAAGGAGGTATCACTGTGGTCGCAAATGAAAAGAATGAGCTCATCCCTACTCGAACAGTTACAGGATGGAGAGTAGGCATGGATTATAGAAAATTGAACAAAGCCACAAGGAAGGATCACTTCCCTCTCCCATTCATTGATCAAATGCTTGACAGATTGGCGGGACATGAGTATTTTTGTCTTCTGGATGGTTATTCCGGGTATAATCAGATTTGTATTGCACTAGAGGATCAGGAAAAGACTACCTTCACTTGTCCATTTGGCACATTTGCTTTTCGTAGAGTTTCGTTTGGGTTATGTGGCGCCCCGGCCACCTTTCAGAGATGTATGATGGCTATATTCTCTGACATGATTGGAAATAACGTCGAAGTGTTCATGGATGACTTCTCCGTCTTTGGACACTCATATGATGAATGTTTGAATAATCTGCGCGCCATACTCAAAAGATGCGTGGAAACTAATTTGGTGCTTAATTGGAGAAATGTGATTTTATGGTGCGTGAAGGCATTATCCTTGGGCATAAGGTGTCTAGCAAGGTCTGGAGGTGGACAAGGCCAAGGTGGGAGTCATTGAAAATCTTTCCCCACCTAATTCGGTGAAAGGAATCCGTAGTTTTCTCGGTCATGCGGGTTTTTATCGGCGATTCATCAAGGACTTTTCAAAGATATCTAAGCCGTTGTGCAATTTACTTGAGAAAGATGTGCCTTTCAAATTTGATGATGAATATTTAGCAGCATTCGAGACTCTCAAGGAGAGTTTGATCACAGGCACCAGTTATTACAGCACAGATTGGACAGAACCGTTTGAGATGATGTGTGATGCGAGTGACTATGCGGTAGGTGCAGTTCTGGGACAGCACAAGAAAAATCTCTTCCATGTGGTCTACTATGCGAGTAAGACTTTAAATGGGGCCGAATTGAACTACACCACTACTGAGAAGGAGCTTTTGGCTATAGTCTTTGGCTTTGAGAAATTTCGATCTTATCTGCTTGGTACGAAAGTAACAGTATTCACTGATCATGCAGCTATTCGCTATCTGGTTTCTAAGAAGGATTCGAAGCCGAGACTCATTCGTTGGGTGCTTTTACTTCAGGAATTTGAGTTAGAGATCAAAGATAGAAAAGGTACCGAGAATCAAGTAGCTGACCATCTCTCTAGGTTGGAGAATCCCGATTCTACTTCATAAGATAGGACGTTAATCAATGAATCTTTTCCGGATGAGCAGTTGTTTGCAATTCAAGGGGAAGAACCATGGTTTGCAGATATTGTAAAATATCTTGTCAGCAATATAATGCCGCTTAATTTGACATCCGCTCAAAAGAAGAAGTTTCTGCATGAGGTGAAGTGGTATATGTGGGATGAACCATATTTGTTTAGACAGGGAGCTGATCAGATCATCAGGAGATGTATCCGTTCTGTGAGACGGAGGGGATATTACGAGACTGCCATTCCACGGTTTATGGTGGACACTATGGAGGTGAGAAGACGACAGCTCGTATTCTGCAAGCAGGTTTTTTTCTGGCCTACTTTGTTCAAGGATGCTCATCAGTTTGTTTTAAGGTGTGATCGTTGCCAAAGAGTGGGAAATTTGTCAAGGAAGGATGAGATGCCATTAAATGTGATGCTTGAAGTCGAGGTCTTTGATGTATGGGGAATAGATTTCATGGGGCCTTTTATCTCATCTTGTAATAATCAGTACATCTTACTGGCAGTCGATTATGTCTCAAAATGGGTCGAAGTTAAAGCTTTACCGACAAATGATACAAAGGTAGTACTAAATTTTCTTCATAAGCAAATTTTCACAAGGTTTGGAATGCCTCGGGTAATCATAAGTGATGAAGGATCGCATTTTTGCAACCGTAAGTTCACTTCTATGATTGCAGCGTTATAATGTGAATCATCGAGTAGCTACTGCCTATCATCCGCAAACAAATGGTCAAGCGGAAGTGTCTAACAGAGAGATAAAGCGCATTCTAGAGAAGGTTGTTTGTCCGTCAAGGAAGGATTGGTCTTTAAAGCTCGATGAAGCTGTTTGGGCTTACAGAACAGCATATAAAACTCCACTTGGGATGTCACCGTTTCAGTTGGTGTACGGTAAGGGATGTCATCTACCGGCAGAGCTTGAGCATAAGGCCTACTGGGCATTGAAGAAATTGAACCTGGATTTAGATGCAGCTGGTAAGAAAAGAATGCTTCAGCTTAATGAACTTGATGAATTTCGACTTCAAGCGTACGAGAATAACAAAATGTATAAGGAAAAGGTGAAGAGGTGGCACGATAGGAAGCTACATCCTAAGTTATTTGTGCCAGGGCAACAAGTTCTGTTATTCAACTCTCGGCTCCGACTTTTTCCTGGGAAGTTGAAATCAAGGTGGTCTGGACCTTTTATTGTCAAAACTGTGTTTCCACATGGAGCGGTGGAAATTTTTGAGAATGATTCGGACCAAGCATCAAGGTTAACGGTCAGCGGTTGAAGCACTACTATGGGGACATGGCAAACCGAGAGGTGGTTAGTGCCATTTTGTTGACTACTTGAGAAAGGTACGGAACGTCAAGCTAATGACGAAAAAGAAAGCGCTGCGTGGGAGGCAACCCATGAATTGTTGTTACAGGATCCCTTAGAAGTTAATAACCTATCCAAAAACACAAAAAAATCAGAAAAAAGGGGCTGAAATTTTTTTTTCCAGAGACCCTCTGCGCGCCCGCGCAGCTATGCTAAGCGGTCGCGCAGCTTACTGCGCGCCCGCGCAGAAATGCTGAGCGGCGCGCAGGGGTCGAGTTCCAGAAATTTTTACAGTTCAGAACAAAAAAAAAAAAAAACAAAAACACAAAAACCCATCACAGCCCATAAACCCACGAATTCTTTTCCATTACCCCATGATTTTATCCCTCAACCCCACTCCTAATCTAATTTAACCTACTCCACACACTATATATACATACACCTATCCTACATATCTCCCACAAACTTCCTACACTAAACCCTCTCATAAACATCAAAAATCAGTTCTTACACACTTTTATTCACAAAATCAATGGCACCCAAGAGAGCACGCACTATTGACAGCAGCAACACAGTTCCTACTGCTGATTCATCAAGGGGTACTGCTGCAAGGCCTCGGTTAACTGATAGAGCTGCGGAGGAGGAGTACACTAGCTGTTGGGGAAGCCGATTCTGAAGGAGAGGGGGTTTTTACCATCAGGGAGGGATGGTGAGTTGTTGCCCATGATTGTAGAGAAGGGGTGGATAGCTTTTTGTGAGTCACCCGAAGCAGTACCGATGAGTGTTGTTCGCGAGTTCTACGCGAACGCGAAGGCTGAAAAGAATGGGTTTTCTGTAGTTCGTGGGCTGACGGTTGATTATCATCCTGCGGCGATTCGCCGTGTGATTGGACAGCGAGAGAGGAAGCCCGAGGAGGAGAACTGGAATGAAAGACTGCTGAGGATTTTGACTTGGATTTGATTTGTGCGACTCTCTGTCGACCGGGCACAGTTTGGAACCGCAGTTCCAGCCAATAATGAGTATCGTCACTTTCCGGCGATCGCCATGAACAGGTATGCCCGTGCATGGAATGCATTTATATGTGCTAATATTTTGCCTTCTTCACATGCACACGAGGTCACAGTTGAGAGAGCACAGTTGTTGTGGGGAATTCTGAATGAGGAATACTATGTGGACCTTGGTGAGTTTATCTACCAAGGAATTCTAAAGTTTTTGAGGGGAGCAAAGCATATGAACATCCCTTAGTGCATCCACGGTTACGAAGCTATGCCGAGCAGTAGGAGTGAACTGGTCGGCTCATGAGCAGTTGCAGTTGTCAGCAACTCCGATAGATTCTGGCACTCTGAATGGGATGTAGGAGTGGACCGGTGGTGAGCCTGAGGAGCATGGGCTGGGTTATCGTCTTCCAGGAGGGCGGTCCAGCACGAGGTGCTACTATGGCTAGGCCAGGGCGTGGTGAGGCTGGTTCTTCGAGAGCTCAGGAGGGTGCTGGGATGGGTGATTGCCCAGTATAGGAGGCTTTCACGGTGGATGGATGCCATGTATGAGACGCAGAGCAGGTTTGCTCAGGAGCTCACCCTTGCGTTAGGGACTGCTTTCGAGGCCTTGGAGCTGATATCCAGTGGCCAGTTTTTGGTGAGGACTCTGCATACCCGCCGCCTGATACTCCACCCACTGAGGGGTGATGATGATGATGACTCCGAGTAGGTATACCCTGTGTTCCTTTCTACTACCCTTCACTGGGGACAGTGAAGATTTTAAGTTTGGGGGTGGTAGTTAAGGAATATTTTGTTGTGTGTCATATAGCTGCATATTCATGATAGTTAGTTCATATAGTTGTCATAATTTTTGCCATATAGTTTTTTTTTATATAGCTTTATTTGTTGTCATATCATATAGCTCATGCATATACCATGATCCCTTTTGCAATGATTTATCGACTGAATTGTGATATTGATGCGAGTGTAGTGATAGCATTAAAGTGTTATTAAGTTGTGTAGGTTGATATGCATGCTAGAAGCACTTGTATTTTCACTAAGTCTTAGAGAATGCTTAAGGGCTAGATTGTTGTTATGATCTGATTATTTTCGAGGATAATCTATTTATTATGCTTAGAATTTGATAATAGGTTCTTAGTGGTAAAGGCATGAAAAAGAAAAAAAAATGGAGTAAAATGGAATTTGTTGCTAGTTGTGGCTAGGCGTCAAATGGCTAGTAGCCGGCTCGCATGTTATGCGAGTAGTCTAGGGTTGAGCAAGATGGAGCGAAACGCACTTGCTCAGAAGAAAAAAAAAAATTTGCATAATTGATCAAGAGTGGGTTCTTTGGTATTCGAGTATTTAAGTTCTTAGGGGACTTTGTGCCTAGTGACCTAAGGCTTTTAGAGTCTGGGATCCGCTAACCTAACGCTCGTTACATGGATACTATTGTATAAGTCTTTTGTGGACCTCACTCATTGCACGGTCAAATAGCATTTGAGTTGTAAATAAAAAGCACGATTCCGTAGTAAGCTCCAAAGTTCTTGTAGTGTTGTATATCACTTTGTGCCTAGAATTTTTATTCTTTGTATAATCGTAGGATTGCCTTGAGGATAGTCTAGTCATAGTAATTGGTCTAGTTCCGAAGCATATCTGTTAAGCATTTGCACACACACCGTTTCTGGCTGTATGTCCGTTTGCATGAGTTTATTGATCTTTAGTGTCTAACTGCATTCGTTGAGACGTGACAATTTGGTTGTTTAATTGTAGTAAGGGGGATCGTTGCATTTCATATAGATTGCATTCATGCATATTTTTAGTTGTTTTGAGTCTGTGACGCTTGAGGACAAGCATCGATTTAAGTTTGGGGGTGTGATAAGTGGCATTTTATACCACTTAGAACGTCTTAAAATGGCTTAAATTGGTGTCTTGAAATCAAGTATTTTGTGTATTTGATGCGTTTTTCTAGTGTTTATGCATTTCAGGGTATTAGTTGCATTTCGGAGGAGGAATCATCAAGAATAAGCCTTGGCATGTGTTCACCATTGCGAGAGGAAAAGACGGGCAGATTACGGCGAAGAAACGGAGCAAACCTGGAATTTTTCCAGTAGGGTCCTGCGCGCCCGCGCAGCAATGCTGAGCGGCCGCGCAGCAGCCTTGCGCGCCCGCGCAGAAATGCTGAGCGGTCCGCGCAGGGTCGGGGAAAAAGCTGAATTATTTTAGACTTCTACTTCTGTTTGGCTTCCAACTTCTATGTAATCTAAGTTTTATGGGACTATTATATAAGTAGATTTGAGACGTTTTCGTAGAGAATATGAAAGAGATTATGTTTTAGATTGTGTTTTGCGCAAGAAGCGAAGGAGATAAGGAAGAAGACCGATTTAGCACACCGCAACGAAGAGGAAGCATATATTCTTGTGATTCTTGTTTCGTTGTAACGTTGGATGCTAGTTTTCTTGCTTTGACTTATTTACTCTTGTGACGTACTCTGTTTTATATAATTAGTTTAGTTATTATTTTCTTGTGTCGTTTATCATGATTTCATATGAACCCATGATGGCGATAAGTTCTATTATGGGCTAATCGTGATCATGGGGTTGCAACGGATTTATTATGAAATTCTTTAGTTAATTGTTTAATACTTTAGTGTGTGATGATTGCATGATATCTAGTATTGGTTGTGCGTATTCGTCTTATGTGCGTCGCGAACATATAAGATAGGGTGTTAATCTCTTGTGAAGCGACGGTGGATCTTGAGATTTAGAACTTGCCATGCTAGCATAGGTTCATGTACGTTGTGCATGATTAGTGGGTAACTCTAACAGTTTTATTTGCCTTATGTAATCAAAGGAATAACTTGTGCTTAAATCGTTGTGTTGTCAATTTCTGTAGACATATAGGAACTCAACATAATTGATGACTATTCACTTCTATCTTAATTGTGGATGCTTGGTAGAATGGTATTAGTACAATGAAAGTTGGCTTTTATCAGTTTCGTGTTATTCGATTAATATCACCACTGGTCACATGCTAAAGGTAATAACAATGGCTATAGAAGGAAGTAATAATGAAGTTGTGATCTCATGAGTGTTTTATTATTGATAAATTGAAGTGTGTAGTTAAGTGGTTAATTAAGTAGTTAATTATAGTTAATATTTAATCAACAATTTTAAGTGTTATCTTAACATTGAGAAGTAATCATACATTGGTGAGTGAGTTTAATTAGACAATAACTTAGTCTGAGTCTCTGAGGGAACGAACTAGAAAGTATTCTATATTACTTGCGAACGCGTATACTTGCGTGATATTAGTGCGTGATTTCGCCCTAACATAATTGAACTCAAAAAGTTTGCAGTCGACTAACTTGCATTTACATGATCATTGTCAACATATTTAAATGGACTAACCGAATGCTGATATGGCTCATGACATGTTAAAAACAACCAGATGGCTTGCTAATTTGTCATAATTCGAGTAACAATATACATTGATGGGGATCGATAAACGGGGAATGTTATACATATACATTATATATATATAACTAAGTATTAAAGAGGCTGAGTAAGATTATGGGATTAAGAACTGAGATGATAGGTGAGATGATAGGTATGAGTACATCAACACATGTACAAAAGCACCTTAACAATAAAGTCTTACATTATACCTAAACAATTGAAATCAATTAATCATAATACCCATAAATTGAAAAGGCATTGAATTCAAAATGCGTATATGAACACTAGAAATTAACTCATGATTCATTATTTTTTTTGTTTCTTTTGGTCTGATCCCTTCTCCATCTTTCAATTCCTTCCTTCGATTTTTTTTTCTTTGATCATACTTCTTGAGCAATTTGATCGGCTTTCCTTTTCATCTTCATGTGTAAATAGTATTAATATATAACTGTTTCTAAACTTTGTTATTTGATGTGCGTGGTTCAAAAGGTTCAGTCTTATTTATGTTTTAATTGTGTCTAATTGTACCAGTGGACTTACGGGTCATAAAGCCTACACGCATAGCTAAAAAAACTTAACGTCCCTTTGTTACAAATCAACAAAAATTAAAGCAAAAGGTTTTTTTTCTTTAATTATTCAAGTGCAAGTTAATATTAGTAAAGAAAGTTAATATTTATTTTATTACGTGTTCCTCGACACTGAGGGCATCCCTCAAATGAAACCAAACTAAAGATAATTATTGAAACCGTAATAATGGACTTAGCACGCTTATTTTTTTATGTATTGATTATAATTAGATACTTAAATTTCATCCTTTTTTTTTCTAATTCGGACAAAAATATTATAGTAAACATATATATGACCTTATTTCGTATCTCACAGAAAATAAAGTTACTAATAATTTGATAATTGAATTCTTCTTTAATGTTTATACAAGCGTGTAACCCGTGCGATGCACGGATTAATTTTAAATATTTTTTTTCCTATTATTAGTATAATCTTATTTTTATAAAAAATAAAATAAATTATTAATAATCCGTGCGTTGTCGGATTAATTTTGACATTTTTTCAAGGAAAATATGGTATAATTGATGATTTGATCTTGGTTAACACTATTCTAAAATTTTGTTAGCACTTTTCAAAATAATATAGACCATATAATTTATTAAAATAATTAATTTATATATCAAATTTAACTACAAACTCTATTAATCGCCCAAATTCAATTATTAACCTTTTTTTTATTAAAAGTAAAACAACTTATGAAAATATATAAAATAGAATAATAGATTATTAAATAAGTTATTAAATTAATTGAAATTGAACAATATGTTATTAATTAATAATATATATTTTGTACGATAAATTATCCTATAACCCGTGCGGTGCCCGGTAATTTTAATATTTCTTGTCATACTTTTTAAATTACTTTATTTCATAAAAAGAAATAAATTATAAAATATTTAATGTAAATATGAAATTAGGATATAATTATTTTTTATGTAAGTAGTATAGTAGAGTTTGTAAAGAAGTTAGAGTTTAAGTAGTATAATATAGATATAACTACTACAAATGATAGAGTTTGTAGTTATGTTGGATACATAAATTAAATATTTTAATAAATTATATGTGTTTAATTTTTTTTGGAAGGTGGTAGAAAATATTTTAGGAAGGTGTTAAGCACCGACCAAACCAATCAATTATAATAGTATAGTATAGATGGTTTCTCCCTATAACATTTAAATAACTATATAATTTACATGATTAACAAATCATTATCATGTTTTACCTACATGTTTGTACTCAAAATATCAAACTATTATAACCATAATATTTTATATTGTATTTTATTTTTAAAAATTATACAATATTCAATAGAATATATTTATGAGCCTAATCATACTAGCTTTATTTCTTTTAACGCCAGAACCTCAAAATACTTTTAAAATGTTTGTTTGAGAAGCCACATAAATATAGAAGAAGATTATGAGATGGTTTTCTAAGTATAATACATTAATTATTGTTTTTTATCTATGATTGTCCATCTTCTATTCCCATAGAAAATTAAATAATTTTGATTATACTTGTATAATTTCAAAATCCAATATAATATTCTCCCAAACATATGACTTACTTTTAAAAATCTATATATTATGAAATATATTTATTCAAATTATAATATTACTATTTTGGCATTTATTTTTTAAAAAATGAAGATGGTAAGAATCTAGAACGTCCATTTCAATTCTAGCACTCGTACTTCTTAAAAACATCCGTAGAAGTTTAAATTCACATATGTTAGCTCTATTATGTTAGATGTATGTCTTAATAAACCCCACTAAAATTTTTCTACACACAAATGTGTATTATTGTACATGTACCCCCCACAATTCTTGTGTTATCCCTTATAAACTCTAAGCGTAGGTAATGATAAACTTGAGATAATTCTTTTAACTCTCATGTGATTATTCTCTTTGTAGGAAATTAATTAATGTTTTTATGGGTGTTGTATGAAATATATATTTAAATATATGTCCTATGTGACCAAACTTAAACTATATATGGATTCATTTTATGATATTAAGGATTTCAATTTTGTAATTGTAAATAAAATTTGACACTTTGTAGTGTTTCAAGATTAAGGTCTCGGGATCAGCACAATTAATTTACACTGAGAAATGCATTTAGAATATATTATAATTGCTTTGATTTTTTGTTTTTCTTTTAAAAATTAGTATCTTAATTATTTTAAAGCATCAACATGTTAACATGTTTAGTTTCTGAAATTTGAGTAGTTTTACTCTATTGTTTGGCCTACAGCAAGAACAATATCAAGGGCAACACCAAGGCCAATACCCAACATTCATTCTGCAAGGACAGTCACAAAGCCAAGACCCAACCTGGGTCCTAACAAGAAGAAGATCAGCAACAAGTTCAAGGGCACACAGGTAAGAACATATTATTCATCTACTTTTTTAGATTCCTAAATTAGGGAGAATTTTTATCTTTTGAAAGTGACTCAAGCACTACTAAAATTTTAGTAGATCATTAAACAAAACAAAGGAATAACCATATAAAGGTTGTTTGTACCAGCTGACTTATTGCATTATAGATGTCACGGAGACTCCGTATATTTTTGGTGCCCACCTACACTATTGCTTCTACGTTCTGATGTCAATTGTGTCAACATATAGGAATTTGTTAAGAACTTTTGCCGAGGATTGGATCATCATTTCCACTATTATCTTTGTTGATTTATCTTCATCATCATCATCATCAATCATTACACAAAGAGTTATCTTCATCATCATCAATCATTACACAATAGACGTGCTACAATTCTTTCTTTTACGCTCCATCACCGAAAGTCTACTTCATCATGCATACAACCACGTGAAAAGATTAAATTTTTTTAGTGGTTTATAGAGTCGATAGACCTTGCTTCTTTTGTCATATGCGGTAAAGATACATTTCTTGACAATCTCATCTAATCTCATCTAGCTTTTTTCTTTTCTTGTCAGGAATATGTGCATATGCAATGCAACCGAAAATTCTTAGATTTCCAACCAAGCGCTTTGCCAATCGCCGACCTTGTTGGAAGATAAAGATACTTTGGTGCCATTTTTTGTGATACATTGCTCGGCTTGCTTTTTTGTGGGATACTTATACATGTTTGATATTTAATTACAGGTTTTGCTTCTGTTCTTTGTGTCTATTCATTGCAAAACTTCTCTCTTTGTAGTTATCATGTGAGAGACAGACAGCTAGACCTTCTCCTTTTCGATTTAAATTCCAATTATCCTCTTGCACTTGTCCTTTTGTAATGTACCTTATAAAGTTCTCATTTTTGGTTTAAAAATCTAATAACCTAAGAGATTCTCATGCTTTTGGATTACTCATCTGATGAGCCTAGAGAACTGCTCCTCAATTCACATCTGATGAACCTTGGAACTTCTCCTCTTCAATTCATCATGTGGGCCCGTGGAGCCATGTGCCCCAGTCGTCTGGATATGCTAATCAGGAGCTTATTCTCATTCATCCTCAAGACACCTGCAATAGTGATCCTCGCTCCTCCGACATTATTAAACTTGTGCTCTGAATTATGCTGCTGGTTAAATAGGCTTGGGAGGTTAAAGGAATTTCCATAATGTTGTTCACAGAGGTCAAATGGTTCACGGCTACTGGCAACATCTGAAAATTCAGAATAGTTGCAACACTAATGGAATTGTTTTGATAATATTAATAATTTACACCCATAATGCACAGCAGGTCCAGGGTCCATCACCCATGCTGGAAAGCAAACATTTGCAGTAATGATACAGTTGGAACTTAAACCGTGTACTTCTGAACTGCAGTTGAGTCTGGAGGCACACGGATGTGAGTATAAAGTTGAAGTTGACCCCAAACAAGTAGAGAAATAATGTATCATATCATAGAGCATCATGTTGCAAATGTGTGTACATAAGAAAAAATCTGTTACACTAGTGAAGATGCACAGTCTTCCTTCTTCAAAGTCTTGGGAGAGATGATGCTTAATCCGTTGTACTAGTACACTCATTCCCTAAAATTTAAGTTACAAAAATTAGGAGAATGAATAACTAATCTATTGCAGTTTCTCTTATGTCCTCTTAAAGCCTACCAGTATGACTGGAAGTTATAACCTAATCAAGGAACAATACTTAACAAAAATAAAAAATATTTTAAAAACCCATGTTTAATTAAATCCTCGTGAATGATATAATTAATAAACCTGACAATCAAGCAACAATACTTTTATTAAAACAAAAAATATTAAAAAATATAAACTTTGCACATATTATTCCTTCATAAATGAAAAGGATATAAGATGAAAACAATTTGAAGTGGTCGAAACAATACCTCAACCCTTAATTTTCTCCGCATGAGACTTACCTTTGGTGTTGGTGTCTCTTAACATATTAACCACCACAACCGTGAACATTTGGCAAACCAAGTCATTGCAAGAACATACAAGAACTAATATGCCAATATATGGAATTTGTGAAATAAAGGATGTAATGAGATTAAATATTTCTTTATTACACAAGAGAATTTATTTGAATTTTAATTGGAAAGGCAAAACGTGATAGATCCACGCCCAAAGCACTTCCATCAACTGAAAAAGGTGAAAGAGAGGTAGATAACTGAGAGGGTTAGAGAAACCATATGGTTTGTTGCACCACTAAGTACAAAATGAAAGAAACAAAGTTGAGAGACATCAAAATGAAGTATAATATCATTTAGCCAAGAACTATTTGAAAATTGGAAAATCGGTGAGGGCAATTCTTCAAGAATTTCAAAGTTTATGATGTCGAATTTATTAGATCCCATCTTTCCCTTGATTAAGTCATTTAACATGTGGATCAACTTATATATTACGTCATTTTAACAAACCCCTCATATTTAGATGAGCTATCACTATAAGAAAAACAGGTAAATACGACCGGCCAAAAGTCCTCGCATTTACCTAAATATGTCAGGACACGGTCGTATCTTTTAGTTTCTGGATCGGTCATGATACGGGAGGAATATTTAGTAAGTCAGTCATTTTTAAAGTAAATTGGACCAGCTAGTTTTGACCATTTAAAAAAAACCGCTTAAATTCAACTGGCCAAATTTGACCAAGGTAGTCGAATTTGACTTTTCACCAAAAAATTGAAATCCCCCCCAAACTATTAAATATTTTGAATAAATTTAAAATGTCTGCCTAAAATTAAATTGACCGTATATGGTCAAAGATGCGAATCTAAATTTCACCACCTTCGGTTGAATTAACAAACACCAGTTTTAAGAGACAAATCTCTCGCTGGAAATTGGAAAATTTCCAGATTCCAGTGAGTTTACCCAGGTCCAGTCATATTCCAGCAGCTTTAATTTCTCCAAAAAAGCTCAGTTTTCAGTCCAATTTTTCAATTTAATACACTCAAAATTGACCCAACAATCTCATATTCATATCCAAACTTACAAATAACTAGCATTTAACCGATTCCGGTCAAAATCAATTGAACGTCTGTAAAGAAAAAAACAACATTAACAAAAAATTCACCAAACTAAAAAAACCTTAATATAAACAATTTCCCCACCACTACCCAGCATGTAAATCGAGCAACACAGTCAATCATAAATCATGAAAAAATTATCTACACGCTCATGTTCAATGATCTATCGATTCGTAACTTCAAAACACATCAATAAACAACCTAAAGTAAAAAGTCTAATTCGAATTAAAATCAAGAAAATGGAAATTTTTGAAAAATTATCTACCTAGCTCTCTACCGAATTATTACCTTCAGGAGGGAGAGTAAGATGGTGGGAGGGACACAAATAGAAATAGAGGGGGAGAGAGAAAAAGAGAAGGTGGGTTACGTGAGTGAAAGGAGGGCTTCGGGTTAAAAATTTTTTTATCGTTTTTTTTGTTTTTTTACTTATAATTTGGTTTTATTAAATGTAAATTCAACCATTGGATGAGTGTTTTAGGGGTTAAATTTGGTGTGTTAGATCTAATGCAAGGGGACTACAGAAGTGGCACTAAATTCAACTAACCGTTCGAATTTAGGAGTGTCGATTAATATTTTTCTTATGCTTTCTTATAATTTCTAGAAAATTAAAATTGTAATTAATTAACTTTTTTCTTACAAATATTATAATATTAAAAATAATAAATTATATTAACAACTTGTTATTTTAATAAAAAATTTAAAATCATGAAGTTGGTCAATTTGAGCATAAATTCCACGAAAAAGATTGTGTGGTGAAATATTTAGTTAAGTTAATGATACCTTATTTGTTAAAATAATCGAGGTCTAATGATTAAAAATTGTTAAAATTTGCATATAACATTTTCTTGTAACCATTTTAACATCCATGTGGTGGATGGTCTAATATTATTCTAAATAGTAGGAACACTCTATGGTAAGAATCTCAACCCCTAAATTCGAATTTGTAAAATAATTCGAATAATCACATCCGAATAGATTACTCAAAATAAATGAGATATAAATTAAAAACTAAAACCCTAATCGATACCCTAAATTTAAATTTATAACCCCATGTAATCATATTACCTACTCTAATGTAGAGATTCGAAAACAAGTTAATTATTAGCTCACTAATATTTTGTCAAAAATTATAGTGAATGTAGTCAGTCGACTTGGAACACGATAATTCTTTCATAATTTTTTAAACTTTTTTTTATAAATATATATTTAAATTTCACGAAGTATCATAAAATTTTAATAAAAGTTCTTTCATCACATATATTTTATACCATATAAACTTGTAGTTGGGATGAATGTTATTATTGTGTGTATACATATTTTTTAAAATATTCACTAATATTTAAATAGTTTAAATAAATTATTAAAAATTTTGAATATACTAAATACAATTGAATGTGGCCAAATTAGATACATACAAACGATTTGTGTAGAAATATAAATTTCAAAATAGAGGGGAATTTTCACCAACTTTTGCCCCAAAAGTTTTAAAAGTTATAGGAAATTTCATGCCATTTCCAAATAATAAATTTGACCAAAATCGATTGAATTTAGGAGAGCCAAAAAATTCAATGCGGAAAATTTCATCCAATTTTTTTAAAGAATCTCTCCTTGCTAACTAAAGGTAGTACATATGAAGATTATAAATGTATGTTGTTTTAAAACAAGCTAAGATACACTTTAATTTGCTTTTTTATGAAAATAGAATAGTCTTCGAGTTCATAATTTTGCATTTCTATATGTGATTAAATCATGTACTTATTCAATTACATATTAACTTAGGTGCGAATATTCTTGTAAATTCCATGTAGACCTAGCCGCATAAATATGACAATCTTCTAAGTTTTGTATTCATAGAAAATGATCAAATTATTTCATTGCAGTTGCAAGTTTTATGTATATATTTTGTGTGAGTAAGTTGTATGGAATTACTTAAAAAAACTCTTTCCCGTAATCTCAACCAATTTATTATACATTTATATTCTTAGAAAGTGGTATTATAGATTTTGTGATTTAGAGATGACTTTCACAAAAATATGTTGCGATCAAAATTTTCTGGTATGACGGGAAATAATTGTAATCAATTGAGTATTCAAACAAAGGTAGGGTCTTTCTAGTGTGTGTCAATGTAACAAATACATTTACATGATCAGATAATTTTTATGAACGAGAGCCATTATATTAATGAGATTAGAGCTAATAAAAAATTTAAGTTGCTAATGTGCGTCGGCATGGAGACAAACAAGAAAATCGATTTCGGTATTGTAAGAATCTCAAGATTTTTGAAAGATTATGGAATATGGATACAAAGAACCATACATGTTATCTTACCGTAATAACTAAGACTTTGAAGGGAAATCCACTAACAGTTAAGAAGACTCTCTTTTTTATTAATCAAGTGGTGAATGGAGTAATTTTCTAAAGGATTTCTATGATATATCAACATTAAAGCTAACATGAGAAACTGTAAGTAAGTCCTAGAAAGCTCAAGAAAACCAATAATGAGAATATACTAGTTTTGTGTTCGTTTAATCATAAATATGAATATCTGATTAATATTTTATTAATGTGTAATTTAAAGTAGGTTAGTAAAATAGGAAATAAGTATATAAGTACATCTAAGTAAACATGTAAATATATAGAAAGTACAACTAATTTATACAAAATTTAAATATGTTAATAATTAAATAAGAAATACGTATACAAATGCGTATAAATAAACATGCAATGCTTAGAAGTACAACAATGACCCGCCATTTAATTGAACCAACACACTACTTTCCTATTCATTATTAAATAATTAAGTATCTGTCATGAGTTGCATAGATAAAAAGGGTGTATATAGTAAATATGATGTCGTTATTTTCCTAGAATGAAAACTAATACGAACCATTATATTTTCCCTTATTGCATGAAACTCTAAACCATTTTACAAAAGTTCAATAATTACTATATAAGTATTCTTTAAATAATCATTTACTTTTGGGTAAATAAATTAGAAAAATTATTTAGGTTAGATTTGAAAAAATATTGTCCTAAAACTGTAAATTTATTAGTTGGATTACATTTAATCAACAACTAATTTGAAAGAGATAAGACCATATAGACTTATATAACATTAATGCGTTATCCTAATTACCTATATTTGCTAACTTATTTAATTTATTTTGTGTGTTCTTTATATGTATATCTTTTGTAATTTATTTTGTGTGTTCTTTATATGTATATCTTTTGTTCCTCTTTATACATATATATGCATTTTTATTTATATATATATATATTTAGGTATGAGTGTGATATATAGAGAGAATGAATGTGGCTGTCTTAATTTGTTTCAATTGTGTTGTTCATATGATTTTTTTATGTGTACGGTGTATTCATGTTTATACATATATATGTATAAGTATCATGGAGAAGAGAGAATAAACGTGGCTCTCTATAGTAAACTAATAACCGAATGTGTTTTTCATCTATATTTTATAAATTTTTTATGAACTTGGTAAGAGTTAAATCTCACTGTTATATGTTCTTCAAAGACTTTAGTTTTTTGAGCTTCATTAGTTGTTATTGTTCATTTTATGATTTAATATGAATAAAATATGTAAATTATACAATTAGTAAGTTGTATTTTATTTTGTGTCATGTACATCAAGTTTCGATTATGTATACCTATGTTTAGAGGAGGGTTTATTTGCGTCTTTATTTGATATGGGTTTAATGTTGTTAGTTCTCTATGAGTTGTATTTACGAATACGAATTAAGATTTCTAAGTTTAATCGTATGATATGAAATGAGAGTATGTAGAATTTTATCAATGCTTTTGATCTTATTTTATTAGTTTTTCATTATTTTGACGATTTATCTGACTTGGAAATTATGTTTTTTTTTGTTATATTTAGTATCTTGCATGAATGATATCTAATTACTTGGAAATATTTTCTAATTACTTTGTAGTATGCAGGGAAAATGCTAATCAGAGACATGGGACGTGGTCGTGGACTTAGTCGAAGAACTTGTGCTATTTTACGAACACCTAGTCTACCTTCTCCACGCAATCAGAACACCCGTAAGATTACCAAAAACACTTGTAAGACCAATATAGAGACCCGGGCATGGAAATGACCTAGATCACATTCCGATCGCAAGTTTAGGGAAAAGAACCCAAGAACACCATGCCGCATCAAATTCCAAGTGGGACAGTAATTATTTATATATGTTTATCGTATAAATCTCATTCAACTTCAAAATGTATGTGAAAAATATGAATAAGATTAGCTCATAGATTATGAAGCTTTTGTTTTATGACTGACTACATTAAAATTAATTTAAAGTATACACAATGATACAACAGTGAAGATATTGAATGCGACTATTCGTTCAAAATGGGCAGTTGGGCATACACGTGTATTGCCATTCTTGCACAAAATTCGAAATGGGCTGAAGAAGTTACCAAGAAGTTTGTATGTTATTTTTATTTTTATAATTATGTACATTACACACACCTAAGTTCTTTCTATTAATTAAGGCATTTGAAGATGCAAAAACCCGGAAAGGCTAAAGAGTGTTTAGAATTATATGTCAAAAAGAGTATTAAAAAATTGGTCAATCAGTTCTCCCTCTCTCGATGAGAGTCGGCCGCCCCATCTTCCTTTAACCCTAATCATCACACCCCTCCTTCTTCACCCTTCTACCCATCTTCATCTCTATCTTCATCCTCTCTCTGCATCCATACAATATTTTATCATTTGTTTTTAACTTCCTTTCAATAAATATTGGATTCTGTTCAAAAATTCGCTTCTTTTTCGTTTCGTTTAATTGAGTTATTATTTATAGATGGTGTCCGGCAGATAGATAGTTGGGGTGCTTTTGATACGGTAGTGAAAAACGCATGTGCTCACCTCTCACAAAATATTTTTGTTCATAACACGAGGGCCCTCTCAGTTTTTGCAATTGAGTCCTCTGAACATTGTACGATCCATGGAATTAATGTGAGGGCAATTGTGAAACTACTGTTTTCGGTGGAGATGCAGGCTGGATCGCTCGAGAAACCATTATCTTTATTTTTAATTTTCAGAATATTTGTATTCAGTCAGTTAAGCAATCCGGAAACAAAGAGGCTAATTATTTAGTTCGTCTATTTGTTTTTCAACCTGGTTGCATGATGAATTGGGGGTTTGTACCGATTGAATTTTTTTCATGTTATTAATGAAATCTGCTATAAATTTGGAAAAAATAAATAAATAAATTGGTCAATCAAGAAAAGGGGTGGTTCGAAGAAAGTGTAGAGTTTTCCAAGAATGCTATAGACATAGGCATTTTTCATTATTTCACAATGACATAGAAGAATTATAAGCTAATTAATGATTATATGATTTTTATACTCTCGTGTGAAAGGATTTTCGCATGGCCTACAACCTTAATTACCTATTATATTATAATTGAAAATGTGATCAAGAGATTCTCAAATTCATTTATATTTTTTATCCCTATATAATATTAATAATTTTATTTTTCTAATCTTTTTTTACATAATTAGATGTTATTGGTGCACTACTTATCATTTTTTTTCTCATTTTCTTTTCATTAAAAGCATTTCTTTGTGATTATATATTGTTTTTGTTTACATTTGAATTTAATTGTGGATTAGAAATTTATTTTATATATAAATTTTGGGTTCTTTGGAGTTTATTTTTGTTTTGGATGATTGTTGGCCAACTAAATTTATTTTAAATTTATCTCCACACGTGCTAGGCTTTTAAACACATACAAAACAATACTTATAAGTAAAGTAAAATTAGTTTGAAATTATTATACAATTGATATATTACATATTATATAGACTTTGCTTGATAGGAATGTTGGATAGATATTATTTAAAACTTTTGTCTATATAAAGTAATTGTTACTTATTTCAATTTTAAAAATTTAATTTATAGTTAATAATCAATAAAAAGATGTTATGGCTATATAATTTATATAAAAGTAAATGAAATAAACTCTTCTTTGTTGTAGTTTTGAGTAATGTATACAAGAGATAACTAATATTATCAATTTAAGATATCTGCATATATCCTCACAAATTTAACAATATTTGATTAATAATAATTAACATGATACTAATTTATCTATTATTTCCAAACCGGTTACTACGATTACATTGCTTGAATTTAAAAGATAATAGATAATAAAAAAATTAGTACAACAAGGACAGTGACAAAGAGGATGACTACGACCTCCTTGGACAATCAGATGACACCCTCATTCGAATCAGATGACCTAATACGAGACATGGTTTATGGGAAGAAGGGGCAAAACAGACGGATGTATTGTGCTGCTATGGGGGTCAACTGTGATGGCTGCCGCACTTTTTCGAGTTTTGGGGCAAGATTATGCACAACTCCCTTTAGCCGCAACTGTGATAGGGTGACCTTTCCTATCACCTCCTCTGCAAAATATTACACTATTTTAATAAAAATAAATAAAAATCAATATAAAAGAATCAAAAAGGGAATTAGTATGTATACCTCCCCAGATCTTTGTATAATGAACAATCCCTCATAAAGCTACACATATGAAAAAATTTAAGGATTAAAAGTGCCAACCTATAATACAAAGCAAATCAAAATCTTATTTATTAGAAATTAGTTGTACCTTTAGCACAAAGACCCTGATGTCTTCCCCTGATGGCTCTCCTCACCATCTTTGCAGCTCAATTGGTTGGTCATATACTAAATTTTGAAGTTCTGGAATATGGTAAGATTGGGGCGGCCGTCAAGGAATTAGGGATTATGGAGTATGTGCAACACCCTTAAGTTTATATAGGGGCTGGTATATAAAACATTAGAAATTTGTAGGAAATTTCTTAGAAATTTCTTTACTAATATTCTTCAATCAAGTAATTTTTCTATTTGTCTATTATTTTTTTTAGTTCATATTCTTTGTAAGGTTTAAAAACAAAAAATTACTTTTTTGTTTGTTTTTTATAGTTGTATGATAAATATCAAAATAAAATATTTATTAAATTTATTATTTATTTAGTAATGCAAAAACACAATTACAAATGATAAATTATTGAATTTTGTAATCCGTGCATATTTCCCACTCTCTCAGTCTCAATTCTATACATTTTCAAAGTGACTCAATTGTAAAATTTTGTTATATAGAAATTAACTACTCACTAGTTATATATATATATACAAATAATCAAATAGAAACTAAAATTAAAATAAAAACTAGAAACTAATATCAGCCTTAGATCAATCTAATCCAAGGGCCCCCTAGATGTAGTACACACGATATATATGCTCCCTCCTACACATAATTCTAGTTTTTCCCCTCCGTTTTTTATTTAATTTTTCCCGTTAATCGGTGAACTTTTTTTGAAATCCGACTTCACTGTATTTTTCCCATATGTGCCATGTTTTGACGTGATTTAACAAAAAAATTATTTTAGTTTTTAGTTTTCATTATAAGGAGGTTTGTATTAGAGTAGCCCCCTATATATATATATATATTGATCAGTACCATCACTTTACTCAATTTTCTTACTTTTTTCTTCAAAATTACACATTTCTTAATACCAAGCCATTTGTATATATTTCAAAGGGACCGAGAGAGTAATATTTAAAAGTTCTACATGAATCATTCAAATTTGAACTTTTAAACTAATTTACTTATTTTTTATGAAATATGTATTTCTAAATTAATTAAGTTAAACAATTTATAGGAGTAAAGAATTGGTACTAAATACAACAATTTTTTTTCAACCACATTATATAATTTATAAAAAAACATCTTAGTGCAAATATATTATTATATAATTTCAAATAATATATTAGTGTTTTTCCAAAAATAAAATGGTGTAATACAAAAATGATCAAAATAGACTATTTATGACCATTTTCAACAATATTTCTATGAAGTTGGTCGGTTATTGTGATCGGATATAATTGATGAAAATTTCTTTGTTTGTCTATAAACATGAAAAAGACCAACAAACCAAAGTTGACACGGACCACCGTGACATCCTAGTCAACCGTGACATGTGGCACATACATGCCAAGTAGGAAAAACCGGGACCAAGCAAAGGTGAATTGTAGATTTAAAAGTAACCAAAAACTTGGTCGGTTATCAAACTTTATTAAACATTCAGTTGTTGCCATGTAAATGGGTGGGACCAATACTCAAGAAAATGAAAAAGTTATTTATTACCTTTTTGATCCGTAATGACCATTATCATAGATCGAAAAGTCATTTCCGACTCAGACTCATCCAATGTGACATATTTGGTCGTAAGTTAATATAGGTGAAATTAATACAAACAGTATTTAGAAAGTACACAAGTGAGATATAGACATCATAAGTTATATTCTAATTAATGATTATATGATTTCTAAGTTCTCCTCTAAAATGATTTTTCATGGCCTCCAACCTTAATTACCTATTATATTATAATCACAAAATATGCTCAAAAGATTATAAAATCATTTATATTGTTTTTGGCCCTTTTTTATTAAAAGCATTTATTTATGACCTATTGTTTCTCTTTTTCTTTTAATTACAAGTATTATTAGTGACTACATATTGTTATATCACTAATATATATATCTATTGACATCCATAAGGTTGGATCGTTGAAAAATTTTTAAAATAATCGAAACACTAATTCAAGATTCAACACTAGTTAGCTGTACAGTCAAACTGATGCTTGACTGTTAAAATGTCAAACCAAATAAAATTATTTTGATATCAAATTTTGGGTACATCACTAATATATATATCTATTGACATCCATACGGTTGGATTATTGAAAAATTTTTTAAAATAATCGTAACACTAATTCAGGATTCAACACTAGTTAGCTGTACTAGTCGAACTGATGCTTGACTGTTAAAATGGCAAACCAAATAAAATTATTTTGATATAAAATTTTGGTTATATCACTAATATATTTATCTATTGACATCTATACGGTTGGATTATTGAAAAATATTTTTAAAATAATCGTAACACTAATTCAGGATTCAACACTAGTTAGTTGTACTAGTCAAACTGATTCTTGACTGCTAAAATGTCAAACCAAATAAAATTATTTTGATATGAAATTTTGGGTACATCACTAATATATATATCTATTGACATCTATACGGTTGGATTATTGAAAAATATTTTTAAAATAATCGTAACACTAATTCAGGATTCAACACTAGTTAGCTGTACTAGTCGAACTGATGCTTGACTGTTAAAATGGCAAACCAAATAAAATTATTTTGATATAAAATTTTGGTTATATCACTAATATATTTATCTATTGACATCCATATTGGATTATTGAAAAATATTTTTATAATCGTAACACTAATTGAGGATTCAACACTAGTTAGTTGTACTAGTCGAACTGATACTTGACTGTTAAAATGTCAAACCAAATAAAATTATTTTGATATGCAATTTTGGTTATATCACTAATATATTTATATATATTGACATCCATATTGTTGGATCGTTGAAAAATATTTTTAAAATAATGTAACACAAATTCAAAAGTAACACTAATTAGATGTATTAGTCAAAATCATGTTTGACTGTTAAAATGTCAAATCAAATAAAATTATTTTGATATGAAATTTTGGTTATATCACTAATATATATATCTATTGACATCCATATGGTTGGATTGTTGAGAAATATTTTTAAAATAATCGAACACAAATTCAGAAGTAAACAGTAGTTAGTTGTACTAGTCAAACTCGAGTTTGACTGTTAAAATGACAAGCCAAATTAAAGCCAAATATATTTATTTATATTTAAAATAATTATCAATATTTAATCTACTTAAATTTTAATAAAAAATTTATTGAAACATAAGTGAAAATTAAAGGGGCAAATGGACCTTTATTTCTGATTTTTCCAAAATAAAACACCACGCCTTTTGAGAAACACGAGTGTAATAATCTAATTGCTTCAGATCTGAATTTATTTTCATTTTCTCTTTCTTGCTTCTCTCTCTCCCCTTCACTCTTCCCCTCTCTTTCTCCCCCTCCCTCCTCTCCTGGTTATGCAAAATCTATACATACATAAATGTTTACTTTATTTCTAGCCTCCTTTGGTTGATTCGTATGCTTCTTTCACTGGGGCTTTAGTTATGGTTTCGTTTAGGGTTTAAATTCGACTTCAATTTGGGGTTTTAGTCCGTCTTCAAGACTAGGGCTTTGGGGCTTATTTTTGGATTCAAGGAAGGCGTCTCTCTCTCCTCTCTCTCTCTTCCTCGTATGCATATCTCTCTCCCCTCTCTCTATGCTCATATATCTCTCTCTCTCCTCTCTGCTTCCCCCTCTCTTTCCCTCTCTTTGTATATATATTTGCGTGGATTTTGTAAATTGTACTGTAATTAGCTACTGATTTTCTTGTAGTGATTTATCTGGTAGATTTGTATTTATTTGTTTTTGTTTGTGTTGCTTAGAGAATACAAAATAATTTGAATTATGAAGAACAGTCTTGTGGGAAAATATCAATAAATAACAAATCAGCTAATATAGTTCAATATTACCATTTCTTTGTTTAAGAAGGATTTTTTTTCCAGATTGGCACTTGCATATCATAACTTTGGTTATATCACTAATATATATATCTATTGACATCCATAAGGTTGGATCGTTGAAAATATTTTTTAAATAATCGAAACACAAATTCAAGATTAAACACTAGTTAGTTGTACTAGTCAAAATGATTCTTGACTGTTAAAAAAGGCAAACCAAATAAATTTATTTGGATATGAAAATTTGGCTATATGACTAATATATATCTATTGGCATCCATACGGTTGGATTGATGAAATTATTTATAAATTAATAGAAACACAAATTCAGGATTAAACAATAGTTAGTTGTAAAAGTCAAACTCATGCTTGACTGTTAAAATGACAAACCAAATAAAATTATTTTGATATGTAACTTTGGTTATATCACTAATATATATATCTATTAAAATCCATAAGGTTGGATCGTTGAAAAATATTTTTAAAAAAATTGAAACACCAATTCAGGATTAAACACTAGTTAGTTGTACAAGTCAAACTCATGCTTGACTATTAAAATGACACACCAAATAAAATTATTTTGATATTTAACTTTGGTCATATCACTTATATATATCTATTGACATCCATACGGTTGGATCGATGAAAATATTTTTAAAATACTCGAAAGACCAATTCAGGATCAAACACCACTTAGCTGTACTAGTCAAACCGAATTGTCATTAGTCTGTTAACTGACCAAATCCAACTAACTATATTCAGATTTGTGTTATTTTAATATGTTTAAACTCGAATTAATTGTAAAATTTTATGTGTCAATAGTAAAAAATTATGTTAGCTTGAGACCTGTTATATCAACCAAATCAAGCTAATTATACTTACTATTTTGTTGAATTTTTTTTAGTATGGGGTTATTATTATATTATTTTAGACCGAATGAATAATATGTATTATTTTGTTTTAGTGTGAGGATATTTTATCGAACCCACAAATTTCCTTTCAAATTTTTATTTTGTTAATATCGGGTCCAATAATATAATATCTTTAGCGGGATTAATAATATTTATGATTTTATTTTAGCCCCATTCTTCAAATCTAACTAATCATATGTAATTTTTTAATTTTTATTTAAAATAGGATCAATAGTATACTTTTGTTTAGCCCGTTCGAGTAAATTTTATATATTATTTTTATTTTAATGAATACCGTTAAACATATTATAATTCTGTTATGAATATTAATCTATTTAACAAAGTGTTTTATTTTAAATATTACTATAATTACGATGATGAGACTAACCCAAATTTATATTATTTCATTTTTAATATAATAATATAATAATATATATTTTTCAAAAAAACTAATGACTCAAAACTAAATAAAAATTCTTATCATTCATTTTATTTACTTTCAAGTTCTCACAGGCCAACAACTTTCTCAGTCAGTAACCAAAAAACAAAACCCTACAATTCAATCTTCTATATACCAAATAAAATTTTTAATTTGAAACTGTGATTATATCACTAATATATAACTGACATCCATACGATTGACTTCCTTTAAATTTGAGATTTTTTTTTAAAATAAGAGTTTTTTCTTTTAACTACTCACACTAATATTGGGTTAGTAAAAATTAAACTAATTTTAGTTCATAGTATAATAAGACATTCACAGATTTAATAAATTCTGAAATTATTAAAATGAAGTTAA